>NW_026046007.1:0-152579 GCF_023898315.1 Schistocerca nitens
CCGTTCCTCTAGAGACTTGCGGTACACGGCTGTTAGGAGGTTCTGTCGCGTACTCTGTGTAGGTAGAATCGAATTGGTATCCCGTCAGGTCCAGTGGACTTTCCTCTGTTGAGTGATTCCAGTTGCTTTTCTATTCCTCCTTGGACACTTATTTCGATGTCAGCCATTTTTTCGTTTGTGCGAGAAGGAACTGCAGTGCGGTCGTCCTCCGTGAAACAGCTTTGGAAACAGGTGTTTAGTATTTCACAGCTTTACGCGTGTCATCCTCTGTTTCAATGCCATCATCATCCCGGAGTGTCTGGATATGCCGTTTCGAGCCGCTTACTACTGATTCAACGTACGACCACAACGTCCTAGGATTTGATTTGATTTCCTGTCACGTCGGTACATGGAATTTTACTTTCGCATTCACCGGACGCTTCACGCATAGCCCTCCTTACGCTAACTTTGGACATCGTTTAGCGTCTGTTTGTCTGAGAGGTTTTGGCTGCGTTTCAACTTTGAGTGAAGCTCTCCTTGCTTTCGCTATAGTTTCCTAAACTTTGGTTGTTGTACCGCGGTGGGTTTTTCCCATCCCTCACAGTTTTACTCGGCACGTACCTGTCTAAGACGCGTTTTACGATTGCCTTGCACTTTCTCCATAAACACTCAACATTGTCAGTGTCGGAGCAGACATTTGCGTTTTCATCTGTCTGCTAGTCTCAAATCTGCCTTCTATTACTCTTGCTAAACAGATAAACCTTCCTCCCTTTTTTGTGTATATTCCTATTAACGTCCATATTCAGCGATGCTGCAACGGCCTCTTGATCACTGGGTCCCTGTTCTGCACATACAGAGTCGACAAGTTCGGGGTCTGTTTGTCATCGGTAGGTCCACGATGTTATCTCCACGAGTCGGTTCTCTCTCTGTTTAATTGCTCGCGGTAATTTTCGTTCGGATGGTGCACTCGGTATACTGTCACTCGATGCTCTGTCCCTACCACCCGTCCTGAACATCTGGCACATTGAAATCTCCACCTAAGACTGTAACACGCTGAGGAAAGGAAAATGTATGTCCACATTTTCTCTCACTTGTTCGGCCACTAATGCTGCTGAGTCGCGAGGTCGGTAAAAGGAGCCAATTATCAACCTAGCTCGGCTGTTGAGTGTACCCTCCACCCACAATAGTTCACAGGAACCGTCCACCACTTCTACTTCACTACACAGGATAAACTACTACTAACAGCGACGAACCACTCCACCACCGGTTGCATGCACGCTATCCTTTCTAAAGCACCGTCTGTACCTATAACGATTGCAGCTTCGGCGCTTTCTATCAGCGCTTGACGTTCCGGTACTTTACCAACGCAGAGCTTCGACAGTTGACAATTACAATACCGATTGCCGCTTGGGTCCCCGCATGTCCTGACCTTGCCCCGCGCCCGTTGCCCTTTCCGTACTTGCCCAAGGGCCATCCAACCTAAACAGAACCGCCCAGCCCACGCCACACAACCCCTGCTACCCGTGTAGCCGCTTGTTGCGTATAGTGGACTCCACCTAAGACTATATAACATAACATGCCCTAAGGCATTCGCGGTGTACACCACCCTAAGGTGAGGTTAGGTTAGGTTAGGTGGACGTGGGTTAGGTTAAGGGTTACAGTTAGGTTAAGCGTCAAAGTTAGGTTAAGCGTTCGGACGTGAGGCGTCAGGTGGCCGCACCTACCTTTACGGCCGGACATCTTAGGTTAGAGGTTAGGTTAGGTTAAGGCGCCGAGAGGTCCGCGGTCAGGTTACGTTCACCTTCGGGCGCCACACGTAGGTTTCAAAGGTGTGTCGGTCGGTCGTCGGCAAGCCGCAAAAACTACAGACGACGTCGACCAAACCGCCGCACGACCGAGCAGGAGGCAGATATAAAACACACACACACACAAAAACAAAATTAAACACCACCCACCGGCCAAAGGGCACCAACAACCACAAACCCGAGCACCACGTCGACCAGAGGCAACCCGCCGCTCACGCGACATGGCTGGCAACTAAGGGGCAAACGGCAACGGCGCTTTCCGCACCGGGCCGGATGCACGTACGACAACACCGCTACCCGTACGCAGGCCTCCCATTGCACACAGCCGCTCTGTGTTTGAACATCATCAATGGCGCGCCCGCGGCTCGTCGCGGGCGCAGCCATAACGCCGCCACTTTTGCACCAACACATTCACGCACCGCAAAACAGCTCGCCGACACAGCACAGCCGACAAACAAAAACAACCCGCGAGACGGGGGCGACAACGACAACGATGACAACAACAACAGCAGCAAACAACTCGCACCAAGCGTCCAACAGGTAACAAACGGACAAGCACAGCCTCTGCTAACGGCCACGACGCCAGCGGCACACTGCTCCTTTCCCGCCACACTCGATTTCACAACGCACGCACGCGACCCCGTCAACGACACGACACGACACACGACGGGCTCCCTTCCCGCAACCTACACCTTTCCGCCACTACGCACAGCTCCACCCGACGCGCCCGTCGCAACGACACTACTGCACGCACTATCCACCCGCCTCCTCCTCTCCCCCCCCTTCCCGTACACAACAACACAGCCAAAAACAACACTCACGACCCAAACATACTAACGACATGGCACGTGCATCGGCGCACACCCCAACCAGTCACCGTCGACAACCACACGCAAGGCACGAAACCGGCGTCCTTCCACGTTGCCATCAAAGCTGCACAAACAACCACAGGAGGAACCACCAACAACGGCCCGCCCGCCCGCCCGCCCGCCCCAATATTCTCCCACCCTCACCTCACGCCGCAACCACCAAACGCACATTCCCGCTCGCTACCACACACCTCTCGGCAGCCGCTTCGCAACACATGACGTGACGTGACATCATCACATCACGGGCTACGCACGCACACCGACCCACTTTCCTGCCCTTCGCCCTCTTCTTTCCGACGCCTGCCTTCGGCCGAGCACACGTACGTGGGTGGCACAACGCCCAACACAGTCACACACAGTCGACAGGCGCACGCCCAGGCACGCAACGACGCAGCGCAGCAAAGGCGCCCGCAACACATACCTCCTCTCTCTTCTCGCCGCCGCCGCCGACCGACCGCCCGCCCGCCAGCCAGCCAGCCAGCCAGCCAGCCAGCCACTCGCAATGTGCACTGCCAACCAGCCACACGTCCACCGCGCCGCCTCCGACCACCCGCCAGGGGGCGCTCACGTCCGCGACAACAGCGCGGCCCGCCGCCGGGCGGGCCCAGCCGAACCCAGCCCAGCCGGCGCGCGCTGCTCTGCACTCGGCGCGCCGCACATCCTGCTGCAGACCGGGCTCGTCTCTCTGTACGCGTCTGCCCGCATCTCGTCTTCCTGCGCATCAACACAACGAGGCCGCGTGAGCAAACCCCCCCGTCACAACGCCACATCACACACTGCCTCGTCTACCGCCGAAATGCACTCACCAGCCATCCGCTTCGTCTTCGTCTTGTTTACTCGTTGTTGTTGCAGCGGCGCACACAGCCCCGGCCGGCCGCATCCGAGGGTGGCCCGCCGCCAGCGTCTCCTCCTTGGGCACAGGTGCGGTGCCGTGCCGTGGCCGCCCATCCATCCAACCGCACTCATTTGCTGGCCGCCTCTGCTGCAGAAGAAGACAAAAAACGAAACGTACAAACATACACGCACCCACAGCGTGGCCACACACGGACGGGACCGACAGGCTCCAAGGCGACCAAAGGATAAAAACAAAATAAAAAAACAAAAAGACGCAAGCAAGCAACAAGCACAGGCTGTCGCCTCGCGCCTCTGTCCTTCCGCCCCCGCCCTTCTCTCCCACCACATGCCCACAAACACCACCGCCTCCCCCTCCCCGCACCTCCACATTCGCCCCCTCCATTTGTTCCTTTCTCGCTCTTCCCTTCTGTGTGTCTGCGTGCGTGCGCGGGCGGCGCCTCTCAACATCCGCCGGCCGTCCGTCCCGTTTTCGCCGTACCACACACGCCACCGCCTCCTCCCCGTCCACCACCGCCGCCCCTGTCCGCCCCGCACAACACCATACACCGCTGCTTGTCCTGGCCGTTGCCACCAAAGGCGCCAGCCGCAAACCGCGCCAACGCCGCAGCGCGCGTGCGTCCTTCCTTCTTGCTTCCTTCTCCGTGCCGACGCGGCCTCTATTCCCGCACCCATTCGGCCGACGACACAGCCGTTGGGCTCCGCACTGCGCGTACCGGCGTTACGCACGCACACCCACCCCCCTCGCGAACGCACGACTCATTGTCTTTGTTGTTTCTCCTCTTTCTTAACGTCTTTGTTTGTTTTGTTTTTGTTTTTTGTTTTTTTTTTCGTTTTTCCCCACCGCCACATGTGACACAATGCCTCCCTCCACCTTTCGTTCGTGGTTGCTTGCTTTGTTTCTCTTTCTCATTGGTACACGTCCGACGCGCTCCATTTCCACCACACCACGGCCATCAGCCTCCTCAACGGGCAGGCGCAGTGTGCCATTCTCCGGCGCACAAGCACACCGCGCGGTACTGGCGCGGCTCGCTCTCCTCGCCCCCACGCCACGCCACGCCACGCCACCGGTGCGCAGCAGCACATGTGATGTCTCGCAACACGACACGCGGTGCGCACACCCCGACCACGCGGCTCTAAAGGCATGGCACCGGCGACATGCGCCGCCCCAGCCACGCATCCGTCGTCTCACGTTGTTCACTGCCAGCCGCGTCGGAGGCTACAACCGCAACCACCACAACAACGGTCCCCCTCCCGGCAACACATTTGTTGCACAAACAAACACAACCGCCGAGCGCAGCGCGAACCACCCACACGCGCCCTCCGCGTCTCCTTTCTCCTTTCGCCCCCTCCCATCTCCCGAATATGCCAGCAGCGCAGCGTTACGCGTGCCCCTCACCCGTCCACACTACCGCGAAACGAACACGCCTTCCGGGCCACCTGCAAGGGCACGCCCACCACCAAATACTGCCGTATTCACGGACGCAGTTCGCAACACGCAACGCACTCTCCACCTACCTTCTTTCTCTCGTCCCTTCTCTTTACAAACAAAACAAACACACAAACCAACCACGGCTAACACACTTTTTCGCGACACCTTTGACTGCGTTATCTCGACCGTGACGGCAGCTATCGACCATCCATTCCCCACTACACACACACACACACACACACACACACACACACACATCATTCGCTACACCGCACACGAAACGGCAAGGGCAAGGCACTCTCTCATAGATTCTTCCTCCGAGCCATATCGGGCGAACGTTGCATCCGGGAAGGCAATGCAATTCAGCCGTCACCACGGCCGACACTTGCAGCCGCGCCGTAAACGCATGTCAGTGCGGCTGCAATGCACGGGAACGTTCCGTTGCTCTAGACAGCGCCTCTCCGTTTTTCCCCTGTCTCGTTTTCCGGTGATTGCTTCTCCTTCTTCTTTTTCTTCGTTTCGTTTCGTTTTATTATTTTCGTTCCCCTCCTCCACCATTGTTTCCGTCCCCACAGTTTTTTTTTTTGGCTCATTCCACACGTTCTGCCCAGACAAGACATGACATCCGACCGATCACAGTCAGCCTTTCGTCACCGTTCGCAGCGCCGACGGTGCCACAGTGAGACGGGTGTTCAGACCGACACGTTGCCATGATGCCCATAGACAGCTACTCAGGGCCGCCGGATCGGATCACATCACATCACCGACAAACCGGCCATTTCACCGGGGGACACAGACAACCGCGTGTACGCCCATAACAACAAACAACGGCCGTCGTCGTCTACCGTCACTGAACCGAACACACGTGCACCTTGAATGACGACACCGGCGTGCGTGCGCACAACAATCAATCATTCAAATCAACTGCAGAAACGGCTATCAAAATCAAGGGCCAAATAAATGGGTACACCACCGTGCGTGTCGCCTACCCCACCCGCCCGTACAATTCTTGCGTCTTCTTAATGACTAGTAAAGACACGTCCATTTTTTTTTTTTAAAACGTCACCAACACACCTCCACGCCGTACAGCAAAGGGAATAGTAAGACGGCAACACAACATTTCACCCTCGCCATCATGTATGTATGATGTGACAACAAACAAACCCGCCGACGGCCCTAACGGTGACATCCAACAGTCGCGAGGGGTTTCAATTGCAGTCACGTGACTAACCGGGCAGACAGAGACAAAGAAAGGAAAGGAATCAGCGACACAGACAACACCTCCTGTCTATGGTGTCGACAAACAAACAACCAACCAACCAACCAACCACGCCAAGACTCGCGAGCACGCATAACCACCACCACCAGCTGCTTCGCAACCAACCAAACCGGGTAGCTATGCGCCGCCTCACACAAACAACAATTCCGCTCTTCCCGCAAAGGCAATTTGGTGGCCCTGAAAAGGGCCGTTTTGCCGCTCTCGCAACGGAGGGGAGCTCCCTAGAGCCTTAACCCCCTCACTTGGAGCTCGTGTACTTGGTCACCGCCTTCGTGCCCTCGCTCACGGCGTGCTTGGCCAGCTCGCCAGGCAGCAAGAGCCGCACAGCCGTCTGGATCTCGCGGGACGTGATGGTCGAGCGCTTGTTGTAGTGCGCCAGGCGAGACGCCTCGGCCGCAATGCGCTCGAAAATGTCGTTCACGAAGCTGTTCATGATGCTCATCGCCTTCGACGAGATGCCCGTGTCGGGGTGCACCTGCTTCAGCACCTTGTAGATGTAGATGGCATAGCTCTCCTTCCTCTTGCGCTTCTTCTTCTTGTCGCCCTTCGAAATGTTCTTCTGCGCCTTGCCAGCCTTCTTGGCGGCCTTCCCGCTAGTCTTGGGCGGCATCTCGAACGTACAACAGCAAGCAGCAAGCGCTCCGCTCTAGTCAGCGTCTCCCCACACAGTGGCACCCGCCGCTACCGCAACACCCCACCTTTACCAGCTCGCCCTGTTGCGGCCGCCGACCAATGGGGCGCGCGCGCAACCGGCCGCCGCACCCGAGCCCATAAAGGGACCCCCACCCTAGTCCCGCCGCCACGCACTCCGCTGCTCGACTCGCTGCGGCTCGCACCGTTACGTTACGTGTTTCAACTAGCCAAACGCCATGTCCGGACGCGGAAAGGGAGGCAAAGTCAAGGGCAAGTCAAAGTCCCGCTCAAGCAGGGCTGGGCTCCAGTTCCCGGTCGGCAGAATCCACCGCCTCCTGCGCAAGGGAAACTACGCCGAGCGCGTCGGCGCCGGGGCGCCCGTCTACCTCGCCGCCGTCATGGAGTACCTCGCGGCTGAGGTGCTCGAGCTGGCCGGAAACGCGGCCCGCGACAACAAGAAGACGCGCATCATCCCGCGCCACCTGCAGCTCGCCATCCGCAACGACGAGGAGCTCAACAAGCTCTTGTCGGGCGTCACCATCGCACAGGGTGGTGTCCTGCCCAACATCCAGGCCGTCCTGCTGCCAAAGAAGACCGAGAAGAAGGCCTAAACAGAGAGCGCGGCGCTGCGCTTGCGTGCTCCCTGCACGCAAACGCGCCTGCCTTTGCCTTGCCGGCTCGGCTCACAACAATCGGCCCTTTTCAGGGCCACCACACAAACCTACGTCCAAAGCAAAGTTTCCGTCGTCCGTGCTCGCCGCACTTTACACAACACGTCCACATACATACATTGCACAGCCAGCGCCGGCGCACGTCCGCCATCTTGTCCACAGCCCGTGTGGCCGAACGCGCACACATTTTGTCGTTTCTCTCTTTTTGTCTTTTTTGTTTCTGCACCCCTCCGCGCACGCACAGAGTCGCGTTCCAAACGACAACGACATCAATACACCGATAATGTGATGATCATTGTTAGCATTATAATGTTTCAATTAAAGGGGCGCGCGTGGCACAGACAAAAAAAAAAAAAACCAAACAGCTGATCCGATCGATCGATCGATCGATCGATCGATCCGGCCCGCCCGCCTATGCCCACGCCACAAACAAACAACAAACCACGCACACACTGGACTCAGCCGCGCCCATCGCGTCAAACTCAAAAACTAACGCACGCGCAGCAGCAGCAGCAGCAACAACAACAACACGCACAGGCAACACAGACTCTTTCGCACTTTTCAATCTCCGAACAGTGTGGTGGCCCTGAAAAGGGCCGTTTTCGTCTCTCCCACCAAGCACGGGCACGGCACGGCCGCGGGAAGGCCACAACGCAGCACAGCACACCGGCTGGCTGGCTGGCTGGCTGCCTGCCTAACCGCCGAAACCGTACAGGGTGCGCCCCTGCCTCTTCAGGGCGTACACCACGTCCATGGCCGTCACAGTCTTGCGCTTGGCGTGCTCAGTGTACGTCACCGCGTCGCGGATCACGTTCTCCAGGAACACCTTCAGCACTCCGCGGGTCTCCTCGTAGATCAGACCAGAGATGCGCTTCACGCCGCCCCTGCGAGCCAGGCGGCGGATGGCGGGCTTCGTGATGCCCTGGATGTTGTCGCGCAACACCTTGCGGTGCCGCTTGGCGCCACCCTTGCCCAGCCCCTTTCCTCCCTTGCCGCGGCCTGTCATTCTTCTTCCTTCCTCCTCCTCAAAGCAAGCAAGCGAAAAAACACAAGCGCCAGCTCCTCACCCGGCGCTAGCGAGTCGGCTACGGTGCGAGCTCTCTGCCGCCGCCCCGCTATATAGACTCTGGCCCGCCCTCCCCCCACCACGCGCACCGAGGGCATATAAGCGCGGCGCGGGGCCGCGCGGGCCCGTTGTCAAGGCAGCACCGGACGCTTCGTGTACCGCACGCACCTCCACGCCGCTCTTCCGCTATGGCCCGCACAAAGCAAACGGCCCGCAAGTCCACCGGCGGAAAGGCGCCGCGCAAACAGCTCGCCACCAAGGCGGCGAGGAAGAGCGCGCCCGCCACCGGCGGCGTCAAGAAGCCCCACCGCTACAGGCCGGGCACCGTCGCCCTGCGGGAAATCAGGCGCTACCAGAAGAGCACAGAGCTGCTCATCCGCAAGCTGCCGTTCCAGCGCCTAGTGCGCGAGATCGCCCAGGACTTCAAGACCGACCTGCGCTTCCAGAGCTCCGCAGTCATGGCCCTGCAGGAGGCCAGCGAGGCCTACCTCGTCGGCCTCTTCGAAGACACCAACCTGTGCGCAATCCACGCCAAGCGCGTCACCATCATGCCCAAGGACATCCAGCTCGCGCGCCGCATCCGCGGCGAGCGCGCCTAGAAACCGCGCCGCGCACGCGCGCCCGCCCAACAAAAACGGCCCTTTTCAGGGCCACTAACATCTCTCCGTCGCGAGCAAAACTTTTGTCGGTCTTGCCGCCCCGCAAAACAACAACAACCAATTCCCCTCCCGTCCACAGCCGCTCTCGCCAACAATCGACGTCACTCCCATCCCTCACAATACACACACACAACAGCCGGACGACGTCACCACACACCACGGGTGGCTGGCCGCCGCCGTCTCCGAGGCGCGCGCACGCTACGCTACACTACAACGTCAACGCCACCGCGCCTTCCCAATTCCCGCCGGCCACTTCCACGTCTCACGTCCCCCCGCCGCTTTGAGAGAGAGAGACACAACACACACACACAAAAGACACGACATCCGCAAAGCAAGCAAACACACAAACAAACTAGAGTCTCCAGAAACATACATGAGCAACCAAACGTCGGCCGCCGCAAAAAAAACAACTACAACAAAAACAAATAAAATAAAATAAAAAGACCAACAAACGGCCACAACCGCTCCGCTACCGCGCGCCGCCGCCTACCGCCACCGGCACCACAATCCAACCACCACGGCACGCAAACAGTACCCACAAGGGTCTCACACACAACCAACCACACCGGCGCATGCACGACAATCAACGCCTTCCCGACGTCCTTTGATGGCCCTGAGAAGGGCCGTTTTGGGCCGCGCGACAGCCGCAGCCGTGCCATCGCGCGCCACTAAGACGACGCGGGGGAGGGCGGTGGGGGACGACGGCGTCAAGCGCCAACCCCTCTCCCTTGCCTTTCTTTAACTTTACTACTTTACTTCTTCTTCTTGGGCGACGCCTTCGCCTTAGACGGCGTCGTCGCCTTCTTCGGGCGCGGCGCCTTCGGCTTCTTCGTCGGAACCTTGGCGGCCTTCTTCGCCTTCGACGGCGACTTGGCCTTGGCCGGCTTGGCCGCAGCCGCCTTCTTCGCACCCGCGGGAGCCGCCGACGCCGCAGACGCCTTCTTGGCGGCGCCCGCCTTCCGACCGGTCGCCGCCTTCACGCCACCAGCCTTCTTTGCGCCGGCCGCGCGGCCGCCCTTCTTCTCCTTGCTGGCCGGAGCGGCGCGCTTCTTCTTCGCACCGCCGGCACGAGCCTTGCCGCCCTCGGCCGCCCCGCCGCCGGCGCCGGCAAGCTTGAAAGAGCCGGACGCGCCCTTCCCCTTCGTCTGCACCAGCTCGCCAGCCACGACGGCCGACTTGAGGTACTTCTTGATAAAGGGCGCCAGCTTCTCCGCGTCCAGCTTGTAGTGCGCGGCAATGTACTTCTTGATCGCCTGCAGCGACGAGCCGCCGCGCTCCTTCAGACTCTTGATGGCGGCCGTCACCATCTCAGAGGTGCGCGGGTGCGCAGGCTTGGCGCGCGGCTTCTTCGCAGACGCCGCAGACTTGGCCTTCTTCGTCGTGCCGGTGGCGGCGGGTGCCGCAGCAGTCTCGTTCGTAGCCGCCTGATCTGCCATTATTTCGACGGACGACGCGCGTACACACAACAACAGAACAGCGAGAGAGAGCGGCAAGGCGGCAAGCACGGCAGAGAATAGCCGCCGCGCCGCCAGGCCCAGCCAGTGTCGCGGGCGGGCGCGGACGGCCGAGAGAGCGGCCGCCACTCTGCGCGCCGCCGCGCCGCGCCTCCCGCGCTTGCTACCGCCCAACGTCCGACAGCCTGTGCGGACCAGCCCCAAACCTGCGCCGCAACCACCCGCGCCATTCAAACCACCGAGGATGGGGCTACACACGGCCACACCACAGTCGCCAACCAGTCGCCACGGCAGCGCCGCAAACCACGGCCAAACTGCAGCTACCGCGCGCCACAGCCTGGCTCGGCCCGCCGAGAATCGCCGCCCCCGCCCAAATGCCGCCCCCACAGCCCCAGCCGACGACCCGCCACAATGGCCAAACCTTCGGCAAAACTGGCGCACCGTCGCCGCGCCAGCCCGGCCAGCGCGGCCGCCGCCACAGCCACACAAGCGGAGGCGTGCGGCGATGACGGCCGTGCAAACGCACCTCCGCCGCCCCATCGCCCTCCCACCGTTTCCCGATCGGCCCGCGGCCGTCGGGCCACCTCGCCCGCCAACATTCGCGCCCGTTTCCCACAAAATTGCCCGCCGCAAAACAAAAACGAGCGCCGCCTGCGCAACATGGGCACCGGCCAACCGAGGCGCCGCCGCCCCTCGCCGCTTTAAGCGAGGGTGGCTAACCGCCATCCGCAACTACAGACGCACCGAATCTGCCTTCAAAAGCACACACCGACAGCCGACCTCTAACATTTAGACTCCGCAAGCCACCCAACGGTGTGTGGCGGAGGGCACTTCACGTGCCAATGTCATTTACCTCCCTTTGCTGTTCCAGTCGCGTATGGTTCGCGGGACGAACCGACAGTCTGCAAAAAAAACGCCTCCGTGCGCGCTCGAATCTCTCTAACCACATCCATTCGTGATCTCCTCGGGAGGTATACGCAATATATTCGATACCCCATCCAGAAACGCAATATCTCGAAACCTGGCGAGCAAGCTACACCGCGATGCAGAGCGCCTCTATTGCAGAGTCTGCCGCTTGGGTTTGTTAAACATCTCCGTAACGCTATCACGGTTACCAAATGACCCTGCGACGAAACGTTGGATCGTCTCCGTCGCCTCCGTCAACGCGACCTGGTACGGATCCCACACTGATGGGCAACACGCACGTATAGGTCGAACGAACGGGTGTTTTGTAAGCCACCTCCTCCTTTGTTGATGGACGACATTTGCTACGCATTCTCCCAATAAATCGCAACCTGGTACCCGCCTTACCAACAATTACTTTTGTTTGTTTTTTTTTTTTGTTTTTTTTTTTTAATATGATGATCATCCCACTCCCAATCACTCCGCACGCATACTCCCAGATATTTTACAGACGTAACTGCTACCAGTGTTTGTCCCGCTATCATATAATCAATCATACAATAAAGGGTCCGTCTTTCTATATTATTCGCAATACATGTTAAGGGACAGTTGCCACTCCCTGCACCACGTGCCTATCCGCTGCAGATCGTCCTGCATTTTTCGCTGCAACTTCTCTGTATACTACAGCATCATCCGCGAAAAGACGCATGCAACGTCCGACACTATCTACTAGGTCATTTATATACATTGTGTGTGAAGAGCAATGGGTCCCATAACACTCCCCTGTGGCACGCCAGAGGTTACTTTAACGTCTGTAGACGTCTCTCCATTGATAACACAACATGCTGTGTTCTGTTTGCTACAATCTCTTCAGTCCAGCCACACACACTTGGTCCGACATTCTGCAGACACTTACTTTGTTTATCAGGCGACAGTGCGGAACTGTATCGAACGCCCTCCTTCCGGATGTCAACCAAAATGGCATCTACCTGGGAGCCTGTATCTAATATTTTCTGGGTCCCATGAACAAATAAAGCGCGTTGGGTCTCACACGATCGCTGTTTCCGGAATCCATGTTGATTCCTACATAGTAGACACTGGGTTTCCAAAAAACGACATGCTACTACTCGAGCATAAAACATGTTCTCACATTCTACAACCGATCGACGTCACAGATATAGGGCCTATAGTTTTGCGCATCTGCTCGACGACCCTTCTTCAAGCCCGGGACTGCCTGTGCTCTTTTCCAATCATTTGGAACCCTCCGTTCCTCTAGAGACTTGCGGTACACGGCTGTTAGGAGGTTCTGTCGCGTACTCTGTGTAGGTAGAATCGAATTGGTATCCCGTCAGGTCCAGTGGACTTTCCTCTGTTGAGTGATTCCAGTTGCTTTTCTATTCCTCCTTGGACACTTATTTCGATGTCAGCCATTTTTTCGTTTGTGCGAGAAGGAACTGCAGTGCGGTCGTCCTCCGTGAAACAGCTTTGGAAACAGGTGTTTAGTATTTCACAGCTTTACGCGTGTCATCCTCTGTTTCAATGCCATCATCATCCCGGAGTGTCTGGATATGCCGTTTCGAGCCGCTTACTACTGATTCAACGTACGACCACAACGTCCTAGGATTTGATTTGATTTCCTGTCACGTCGGTACATGGAATTTTACTTTCGCATTCACCGGACGCTTCACGCATAGCCCTCCTTACGCTAACTTTGGACATCGTTTAGCGTCTGTTTGTCTGAGAGGTTTTGGCTGCGTTTCAACTTTGAGTGAAGCTCTCCTTGCTTTCGCTATAGTTTCCTAAACTTTGGTTGTTGTACCGCGGTGGGTTTTTCCCATCCCTCACAGTTTTACTCGGCACGTACCTGTCTAAGACGCGTTTTACGATTGCCTTGCACTTTCTCCATAAACACTCAACATTGTCAGTGTCGGAGCAGACATTTGCGTTTTCATCTGTCTGCTAGTCTCAAATCTGCCTTCTATTACTCTTGCTAAACAGATAAACCTTCCTCCCTTTTTTGTGTATATTCCTATTAACGTCCATATTCAGCGATGCTGCAACGGCCTCTTGATCACTGGGTCCCTGTTCTGCACATACAGAGTCGACAAGTTCGGGGTCTGTTTGTCATCGGTAGGTCCACGATGTTATCTCCACGAGTCGGTTCTCTCTCTGTTTAATTGCTCGCGGTAATTTTCGTTCGGATGGTGCACTCGGTATACTGTCACTCGATGCTCTGTCCCTACCACCCGTCCTGAACATCTGGCACATTGAAATCTCCACCTAAGACTGTAACACGCTGAGGAAAGGAAAATGTATGTCCACATTTTCTCTCACTTGTTCGGCCACTAATGCTGCTGAGTCGCGAGGTCGGTAAAAGGAGCCAATTATCAACCTAGCTCGGCTGTTGAGTGTACCCTCCACCCACAATAGTTCACAGGAACCGTCCACCACTTCTACTTCACTACACAGGATAAACTACTACTAACAGCGACGAACCACTCCACCACCGGTTGCATGCACGCTATCCTTTCTAAAGCACCGTCTGTACCTATAACGATTGCAGCTTCGGCGCTTTCTATCAGCGCTTGACGTTCCGGTACTTTACCAACGCAGAGCTTCGACAGTTGACAATTACAATACCGATTGCCGCTTGGGTCCCCGCATGTCCTGACCTTGCCCCGCGCCCGTTGCCCTTTCCGTACTTGCCCAAGGGCCATCCAACCTAAACAGAACCGCCCAGCCCACGCCACACAACCCCTGCTACCCGTGTAGCCGCTTGTTGCGTATAGTGGACTCCACCTAAGACTATATAACATAACATGCCCTAAGGCATTCGCGGTGTACACCACCCTAAGGTGAGGTTAGGTTAGGTTAGGTGGACGTGGGTTAGGTTAAGGGTTACAGTTAGGTTAAGCGTCAAAGTTAGGTTAAGCGTTCGGACGTGAGGCGTCAGGTGGCCGCACCTACCTTTACGGCCGGACATCTTAGGTTAGAGGTTAGGTTAGGTTAAGGCGCCGAGAGGTCCGCGGTCAGGTTACGTTCACCTTCGGGCGCCACACGTAGGTTTCAAAGGTGTGTCGGTCGGTCGTCGGCAAGCCGCAAAAACTACAGACGACGTCGACCAAACCGCCGCACGACCGAGCAGGAGGCAGATATAAAACACACACACACACAAAAACAAAATTAAACACCACCCACCGGCCAAAGGGCACCAACAACCACAAACCCGAGCACCACGTCGACCAGAGGCAACCCGCCGCTCACGCGACATGGCTGGCAACTAAGGGGCAAACGGCAACGGCGCTTTCCGCACCGGGCCGGATGCACGTACGACAACACCGCTACCCGTACGCAGGCCTCCCATTGCACACAGCCGCTCTGTGTTTGAACATCATCAATGGCGCGCCCGCGGCTCGTCGCGGGCGCAGCCATAACGCCGCCACTTTTGCACCAACACATTCACGCACCGCAAAACAGCTCGCCGACACAGCACAGCCGACAAACAAAAACAACCCGCGAGACGGGGGCGACAACGACAACGATGACAACAACAACAGCAGCAAACAACTCGCACCAAGCGTCCAACAGGTAACAAACGGACAAGCACAGCCTCTGCTAACGGCCACGACGCCAGCGGCACACTGCTCCTTTCCCGCCACACTCGATTTCACAACGCACGCACGCGACCCCGTCAACGACACGACACGACACACGACGGGCTCCCTTCCCGCAACCTACACCTTTCCGCCACTACGCACAGCTCCACCCGACGCGCCCGTCGCAACGACACTACTGCACGCACTATCCACCCGCCTCCTCCTCTCCCCCCCCTTCCCGTACACAACAACACAGCCAAAAACAACACTCACGACCCAAACATACTAACGACATGGCACGTGCATCGGCGCACACCCCAACCAGTCACCGTCGACAACCACACGCAAGGCACGAAACCGGCGTCCTTCCACGTTGCCATCAAAGCTGCACAAACAACCACAGGAGGAACCACCAACAACGGCCCGCCCGCCCGCCCGCCCGCCCCAATATTCTCCCACCCTCACCTCACGCCGCAACCACCAAACGCACATTCCCGCTCGCTACCACACACCTCTCGGCAGCCGCTTCGCAAACACATGACGTGACGTGACATCATCACATCACGGGCTACGCACGCACACCGACCCACTTTCCTGCCCTTCGCCCTCTTCTTTCCGACGCCTGCCTTCGGCCGAGCACACGTACGTGGGTGGCACAACGCCCAACACAGTCACACACAGTCGACAGGCGCACGCCCAGGCACGCAACGACGCAGCGCAGCAAAGGCGCCCGCAACACATACCTCCTCTCTCTTCTCGCCGCCGCCGCCGACCGACCGCCCGCCCGCCAGCCAGCCAGCCAGCCAGCCAGCCAGCCACTCGCAATGTGCACTGCCAACCAGCCACACGTCCACCGCGCCGCCTCCGACCACCCGCCAGGGGGCGCTCACGTCCGCGACAACAGCGCGGCCCGCCGCCGGGCGGGCCCAGCCGAACCCAGCCCAGCCGGCGCGCGCTGCTCTGCACTCGGCGCGCCGCACATCCTGCTGCAGACCGGGCTCGTCTCTCTGTACGCGTCTGCCCGCATCTCGTCTTCCTGCGCATCAACACAACGAGGCCGCGTGAGCAAACCCCCCCGTCACAACGCCACATCACACACTGCCTCGTCTACCGCCGAAATGCACTCACCAGCCATCCGCTTCGTCTTCGTCTTGTTTACTCGTTGTTGTTGCAGCGGCGCACACAGCCCCGGCCGGCCGCATCCGAGGGTGGCCCGCCGCCAGCGTCTCCTCCTTGGGCACAGCTGCGGTGCCGTGCCGTGGCCGCCCATCCATCCAACCGCACTCATTTGCTGGCCGCCTCTGCTGCAGAAGAAGACAAAAAACGAAACGTACAAACATACACGCACCCACAGCGTGGCCACACACGGACGGGACCGACAGGCTCCAAGGCGACCAAAGGATAAAAACAAAATAAAAAAACAAAAAGACGCAAGCAAGCAACAAGCACAGGCTGTCGCCTCGCGCCTCTGTCCTTCCGCCCCCGCCCTTCTCTCCCACCACATGCCCACAAACACCACCGCCTCCCCCTCCCCGCACCTCCACATTCGCCCCCTCCATTTGTTCCTTTCTCGCTCTTCCCTTCTGTGTGTCTGCGTGCGTGCGCGGGCGGCGCCTCTCAACATCCGCCGGCCGTCCGTCCCGTTTTCGCCGTACCACACACGCCACCGCCTCCTCCCCGTCCACCACCGCCGCCCCTGTCCGCCCCGCACAACACCATACACCGCTGCTTGTCCTGGCCGTTGCCACCAAAGGCGCCAGCCGCAAACCGCGCCAACGCCGCAGCGCGCGTGCGTCCTTCCTTCTTGCTTCCTTCTCCGTGCCGACGCGGCCTCTATTCCCGCACCCATTCGGCCGACGACACAGCCGTTGGGCTCCGCACTGCGCGTACCGGCGTTACGCACGCACACCCACCCCCCTCGCGAACGCACGACTCATTGTCTTTGTTGTTTCTCCTCTTTCTTAACGTCTTTGTTTGTTTTGTTTTTTGTTTTTTGTTTTTTTTTTCGTTTTTCCCCACCGCCACATGTGACACAATGCCTCCCTCCACCTTTCGTTCGTGGTTGCTTGCTTTGTTTCTCTTTCTCATTGGTACACGTCCGACGCGCTCCATTTCCACCACACCACGGCCATCAGCCTCCTCAACGGGCAGGCGCAGTGTGCCATTCTCCGGCGCACAAGCACACCGCGCGGTACTGGCGCGGCTCGCTCTCCTCGCCCCCACGCCACGCCACGCCACGCCACCGGTGCGCAGCAGCACATGTGATGTCTCGCAACACGACACGCGGTGCGCACACCCCGACCACGCGGCTCTAAAGGCATGGCACCGGCGACATGCGCCGCCCCAGCCACGCATCCGTCGTCTCACGTTGTTCACTGCCAGCCGCGTCGGAGGCTACAACCGCAACCACCACAACAACGGTCCCCCTCCCGGCAACACATTTGTTGCACAAACAAACACAACCGCCGAGCGCAGCGCGAACCACCCACACGCGCCCTCCGCGTCTCCTTTCTCCTTTCGCCCCCTCCCATCTCCCGAATATGCCAGCAGCGCAGCGTTACGCGTGCCCCTCACCCGTCCACACTACCGCGAAACGAACACGCCTTCCGGGCCACCTGCAAGGGCACGCCCACCACCAAATACTGCCGTATTCACGGACGCAGTTCGCAACACGCAACGCACTCTCCACCTACCTTCTTTCTCTCGTCCCTTCTCTTTACAAACAAAACAAACACACAAACCAACCACGGCTAACACACTTTTTCGCGACACCTTTGACTGCGTTATCTCGACCGTGACGGCAGCTATCGACCATCCATTCCCCACTACACACACACACACACACACACACACACACACACACATCATTCGCTACACCGCACACGAAACGGCAAGGGCAAGGCACTCTCTCATAGATTCTTCCTCCGAGCCATATCGGGCGAACGTTGCATCCGGGAAGGCAATGCAATTCAGCCGTCACCACGGCCGACACTTGCAGCCGCGCCGTAAACGCATGTCAGTGCGGCTGCAATGCACGGGAACGTTCCGTTGCTCTAGACAGCGCCTCTCCGTTTTTCCCCTGTCTCGTTTTCCGGTGATTGCTTCTCCTTCTTCTTTTTCTTCGTTTCGTTTCGTTTTATTATTTTCGTTCCCCTCCTCCACCATTGTTTCCGTCCCCACAGTTTTTTTTTTTGGCTCATTCCACACGTTCTGCCCAGACAAGACATGACATCCGACCGATCACAGTCAGCCTTTCGTCACCGTTCGCAGCGCCGACGGTGCCACAGTGAGACGGGTGTTCAGACCGACACGTTGCCATGATGCCCATAGACAGCTACTCAGGGCCGCCGGATCGGATCACATCACATCACCGACAAACCGGCCATTTCACCGGGGGACACAGACAACCGCGTGTACGCCCATAACAACAAACAACGGCCGTCGTCGTCTACCGTCACTGAACCGAACACACGTGCACCTTGAATGACGACACCGGCGTGCGTGCGCACAACAATCAATCATTCAAATCAACTGCAGAAACGGCTATCAAAATCAAGGGCCAAATAAATGGGTACACCACCGTGCGTGTCGCCTACCCCACCCGCCCGTACAATTCTTGCGTCTTCTTAATGACTAGTAAAGACACGTCCATTTTTTTTTTTTAAAACGTCACCAACACACCTCCACGCCGTACAGCAAAGGGAATAGTAAGACGGCAACACAACATTTCACCCTCGCCATCATGTATGTATGATGTGACAACAAACAAACCCGCCGACGGCCCTAACGGTGACATCCAACAGTCGCGAGGGGTTTCAATTGCAGTCACGTGACTAACCGGGCAGACAGAGACAAAGAAAGGAAAGGAATCAGCGACACAGACAACACCTCCTGTCTATGGTGTCGACAAACAAACAACCAACCAACCAACCAACCACGCCAAGACTCGCGAGCACGCATAACCACCACCACCAGCTGCTTCGCAACCAACCAAACCGGGTAGCTATGCGCCGCCTCACACAAACAACAATTCCGCTCTTCCCGCAAAGGCAATTTGGTGGCCCTGAAAAGGGCCGTTTTGCCGCTCTCGCAACGGAGGGGAGCTCCCTAGAGCCTTAACCCCCTCACTTGGAGCTCGTGTACTTGGTCACCGCCTTCGTGCCCTCGCTCACGGCGTGCTTGGCCAGCTCGCCAGGCAGCAAGAGCCGCACAGCCGTCTGGATCTCGCGGGACGTGATGGTCGAGCGCTTGTTGTAGTGCGCCAGGCGAGACGCCTCGGCCGCAATGCGCTCGAAAATGTCGTTCACGAAGCTGTTCATGATGCTCATCGCCTTCGACGAGATGCCCGTGTCGGGGTGCACCTGCTTCAGCACCTTGTAGATGTAGATGGCATAGCTCTCCTTCCTCTTGCGCTTCTTCTTCTTGTCGCCCTTCGAAATGTTCTTCTGCGCCTTGCCAGCCTTCTTGGCGGCCTTCCCGCTAGTCTTGGGCGGCATCTCGAACGTACAACAGCAAGCAGCAAGCGCTCCGCTCTAGTCAGCGTCTCCCCACACAGTGGCACCCGCCGCTACCGCAACACCCCACCTTTACCAGCTCGCCCTGTTGCGGCCGCCGACCAATGGGGCGCGCGCGCAACCGGCCGCCGCACCCGAGCCCATAAAGGGACCCCCACCCTAGTCCCGCCGCCACGCACTCCGCTGCTCGACTCGCTGCGGCTCGCACCGTTACGTTACGTGTTTCAACTAGCCAAACGCCATGTCCGGACGCGGAAAGGGAGGCAAAGTCAAGGGCAAGTCAAAGTCCCGCTCAAGCAGGGCTGGGCTCCAGTTCCCGGTCGGCAGAATCCACCGCCTCCTGCGCAAGGGAAACTACGCCGAGCGCGTCGGCGCCGGGGCGCCCGTCTACCTCGCCGCCGTCATGGAGTACCTCGCGGCTGAGGTGCTCGAGCTGGCCGGAAACGCGGCCCGCGACAACAAGAAGACGCGCATCATCCCGCGCCACCTGCAGCTCGCCATCCGCAACGACGAGGAGCTCAACAAGCTCTTGTCGGGCGTCACCATCGCACAGGGTGGTGTCCTGCCCAACATCCAGGCCGTCCTGCTGCCAAAGAAGACCGAGAAGAAGGCCTAAACAGAGAGCGCGGCGCTGCGCTTGCGTGCTCCCTGCACGCAAACGCGCCTGCCTTTGCCTTGCCGGCTCGGCTCACAACAATCGGCCCTTTTCAGGGCCACCACACAAACCTACGTCCAAAGCAAAGTTTCCGTCGTCCGTGCTCGCCGCACTTTACACAACACGTCCACATACATACATTGCACAGCCAGCGCCGGCGCACGTCCGCCATCTTGTCCACAGCCCGTGTGGCCGAACGCGCACACATTTTGTCGTTTCTCTCTTTTTGTCTTTTTTGTTTCTGCACCCCTCCGCGCACGCACAGAGTCGCGTTCCAAACGACAACGACATCAATACACCGATAATGTGATGATCATTGTTAGCATTATAATGTTTCAATTAAAGGGGCGCGCGTGGCACAGACAAAAAAAAAAAAAACCAAACAGCTGATCCGATCGATCGATCGATCGATCGATCGATCCGGCCCGCCCGCCTATGCCCACGCCACAAACAAACAACAAACCACGCACACACTGGACTCAGCCGCGCCCATCGCGTCAAACTCAAAAACTAACGCACGCGCAGCAGCAGCAGCAGCAACAACAACAACACGCACAGGCAACACAGACTCTTTCGCACTTTTCAATCTCCGAACAGTGTGGTGGCCCTGAAAAGGGCCGTTTTCGTCTCTCCCACCAAGCACGGGCACGGCACGGCCGCGGGAAGGCCACAACGCAGCACAGCACACCGGCTGGCTGGCTGGCTGGCTGCCTGCCTAACCGCCGAAACCGTACAGGGTGCGCCCCTGCCTCTTCAGGGCGTACACCACGTCCATGGCCGTCACAGTCTTGCGCTTGGCGTGCTCAGTGTACGTCACCGCGTCGCGGATCACGTTCTCCAGGAACACCTTCAGCACTCCGCGGGTCTCCTCGTAGATCAGACCAGAGATGCGCTTCACGCCGCCCCTGCGAGCCAGGCGGCGGATGGCGGGCTTCGTGATGCCCTGGATGTTGTCGCGCAACACCTTGCGGTGCCGCTTGGCGCCACCCTTGCCCAGCCCCTTTCCTCCCTTGCCGCGGCCTGTCATTCTTCTTCCTTCCTCCTCCTCAAAGCAAGCAAGCGAAAAAACACAAGCGCCAGCTCCTCACCCGGCGCTAGCGAGTCGGCTACGGTGCGAGCTCTCTGCCGCCGCCCCCCTATATAGACTCTGGCCCGCCCTCCCCCCACCACGCGCACCGAGGGCATATAAGCGCGGCGCGGGGCCGCGCGGGCCCGTTGTCAAGGCAGCACCGGACGCTTCGTGTACCGCACGCACCTCCACGCCGCTCTTCCGCTATGGCCCGCACAAAGCAAACGGCCCGCAAGTCCACCGGCGGAAAGGCGCCGCGCAAACAGCTCGCCACCAAGGCGGCGAGGAAGAGCGCGCCCGCCACCGGCGGCGTCAAGAAGCCCCACCGCTACAGGCCGGGCACCGTCGCCCTGCGGGAAATCAGGCGCTACCAGAAGAGCACAGAGCTGCTCATCCGCAAGCTGCCGTTCCAGCGCCTAGTGCGCGAGATCGCCCAGGACTTCAAGACCGACCTGCGCTTCCAGAGCTCCGCAGTCATGGCCCTGCAGGAGGCCAGCGAGGCCTACCTCGTCGGCCTCTTCGAAGACACCAACCTGTGCGCAATCCACGCCAAGCGCGTCACCATCATGCCCAAGGACATCCAGCTCGCGCGCCGCATCCGCGGCGAGCGCGCCTAGAAACCGCGCCGCGCACGCGCGCCCGCCCAACAAAAACGGCCCTTTTCAGGGCCACTAACATCTCTCCGTCGCGAGCAAAACTTTTGTCGGTCTTGCCGCCCCGCAAAACAACAACAACCAATTCCCCTCCCGTCCACAGCCGCTCTCGCCAACAATCGACGTCACTCCCATCCCTCACAATACACACACACAACAGCCGGACGACGTCACCACACACCACGGGTGGCTGGCCGCCGCCGTCTCCGAGGCGCGCGCACGCTACGCTACACTACAACGCCACCGCGCCTTCCCAATTCCCGCCGGCCACTTCCACGTCTCACGTCCCCCCGCCGCTTTGAGAGAGAGAGACACAACACACACACACAAAAGACACGACATCCGCAAAGCAAGCAAACACACAAACAAACTAGAGTCTCCAGAAACATACATGAGCAACCAAACGTCGGCCGCCGCAAAAAAAACAACTACAACAAAAACAAATAAAATAAAATAAAAAGACCAACAAACGGCCACAACCGCTCCGCTACCGCGCGCCGCCGCCTACCGCCACCGGCACCACAATCCAACCACCACGGCACGCAAACAGTACCCACAAGGGTCTCACACACAACCAACCACACCGGCGCATGCACGACAATCAACGCCTTCCCGACGTCCTTTGATGGCCCTGAGAAGGGCCGTTTTGGGCCGCGCGACAGCCGCAGCCGTGCCATCGCGCGCCACTAAGACGACGCGGGGGAGGGCGGTGGGGGACGACGGCGTCAAGCGCCAACCCCTCTCCCTTGCCTTTCTTTAACTTTACTACTTTACTTCTTCTTCTTGGGCGACGCCTTCGCCTTAGACGGCGTCGTCGCCTTCTTCGGGCGCGGCGCCTTCGGCTTCTTCGTCGGAACCTTGGCGGCCTTCTTCGCCTTCGACGGCGACTTGGCCTTGGCCGGCTTGGCCGCAGCCGCCTTCTTCGCACCCGCGGGAGCCGCCGACGCCGCAGACGCCTTCTTGGCGGCGCCCGCCTTCCGACCGGTCGCCGCCTTCACGCCACCAGCCTTCTTTGCGCCGGCCGCGCGGCCGCCCTTCTTCTCCTTGCTGGCCGGAGCGGCGCGCTTCTTCTTCGCACCGCCGGCACGAGCCTTGCCGCCCTCGGCCGCCCCGCCGCCGGCGCCGGCAAGCTTGAAAGAGCCGGACGCGCCCTTCCCCTTCGTCTGCACCAGCTCGCCAGCCACGACGGCCGACTTGAGGTACTTCTTGATAAAGGGCGCCAGCTTCTCCGCGTCCAGCTTGTAGTGCGCGGCAATGTACTTCTTGATCGCCTGCAGCGACGAGCCGCCGCGCTCCTTCAGACTCTTGATGGCGGCCGTCACCATCTCAGAGGTGCGCGGGTGCGCAGGCTTGGCGCGCGGCTTCTTCGCAGACGCCGCAGACTTGGCCTTCTTCGTCGTGCCGGTGGCGGCGGGTGCCGCAGCAGTCTCGTTCGTAGCCGCCTGATCTGCCATTATTTCGACGGACGACGCGCGTACACACAACAACAGAACAGCGAGAGAGAGCGGCAAGGCGGCAAGCACGGCAGAGAATAGCCGCCGCGCCGCCAGGCCCAGCCAGTGTCGCGGGCGGGCGCGGACGGCCGAGAGAGCGGCCGCCACTCTGCGCGCCGCCGCGCCGCGCCTCCCGCGCTTGCTACCGCCCAACGTCCGACAGCCTGTGCGGACCAGCCCCAAACCTGCGCCGCAACCACCCGCGCCATTCAAACCACCGAGGATGGGGCTACACACGGCCACACCACAGTCGCCAACCAGTCGCCACGGCAGCGCCGCAAACCACGGCCAAACTGCAGCTACCGCGCGCCACAGCCTGGCTCGGCCCGCCGAGAATCGCCGCCCCCGCCCAAATGCCGCCCCCACAGCCCCAGCCGACGACCCGCCACAATGGCCAAACCTTCGGCAAAACTGGCGCACCGTCGCCGCGCCAGCCCGGCCAGCGCGGCCGCCGCCACAGCCACACAAGCGGAGGCGTGCGGCGATGACGGCCGTGCAAACGCACCTCCGCCGCCCCATCGCCCTCCCACCGTTTCCCGATCGGCCCGCGGCCGTCGGGCCACCTCGCCCGCCAACATTCGCGCCCGTTTCCCACAAAATTGCCCGCCGCAAAACAAAAACGAGCGCCGCCTGCGCAACATGGGCACCGGCCAACCGAGGCGCCGCCGCCCCTCGCCGCTTTAAGCGAGGGTGGCTAACCGCCATCCGCAACTACAGACGCACCGAATCTGCCTTCAAAAGCACACACCGACAGCCGACCTCTAACATTTAGACTCCGCAAGCCACCCAACGGTGTGTGGCGGAGGGCACTTCACGTGCCAATGTCATTTACCTCCCTTTGCTGTTCCAGTCGCGTATGGTTCGCGGGACGAACCGACAGTCTGCAAAAAAAACGCCTCCGTGCGCGCTCGAATCTCTCTAACCACATCCATTCGTGATCTCCTCGGGAGGTATACGCAATATATTCGATACCCCATCCAGAAACGCAATATCTCGAAACCTGGCGAGCAAGCTACACCGCGATGCAGAGCGCCTCTATTGCAGAGTCTGCCGCTTGGGTTTGTTAAACATCTCCGTAACGCTATCACGGTTACCAAATGACCCTGCGACGAAACGTTGGATCGTCTCCGTCGCCTCCGTCAACGCGACCTGGTACGGATCCCACACTGATGGGCAACACGCACGTATAGGTCGAACGAACGGGTGTTTTGTAAGCCACCTCCTCCTTTGTTGATGGACGACATTTGCTACGCATTCTCCCAATAAATCGCAACCTGGTACCCGCCTTACCAACAATTACTTTTGTTTGTTTTTTTTTTTTGTTTTTTTTTTTTAATATGATGATCATCCCACTCCCAATCACTCCGCACGCATACTCCCAGATATTTTACAGACGTAACTGCTACCAGTGTTTGTCCCGCTATCATATAATCAATCATACAATAAAGGGTCCGTCTTTCTATATTATTCGCAATACATGTTAAGGGACAGTTGCCACTCCCTGCACCACGTGCCTATCCGCTGCAGATCGTCCTGCATTTTTCGCTGCAACTTCTCTGTATACTACAGCATCATCCGCGAAAAGACGCATGCAACGTCCGACACTATCTACTAGGTCATTTATATACATTGTGTGTGAAGAGCAATGGGTCCCATAACACTCCCCTGTGGCACGCCAGAGGTTACTTTAACGTCTGTAGACGTCTCTCCATTGATAACACAACATGCTGTGTTCTGTTTGCTACAATCTCTTCAGTCCAGCCACACACACTTGGTCCGACATTCTGCAGACACTTACTTTGTTTATCAGGCGACAGTGCGGAACTGTATCGAACGCCCTCCTTCCGGATGTCAACCAAAATGGCATCTACCTGGGAGCCTGTATCTAATATTTTCTGGGTCCCATGAACAAATAAAGCGCGTTGGGTCTCACACGATCGCTGTTTCCGGAATCCATGTTGATTCCTACATAGTAGACACTGGGTTTCCAAAAAACGACATGCTACTACTCGAGCATAAAACATGTTCTCACATTCTACAACCGATCGACGTCACAGATATAGGGCCTATAGTTTTGCGCATCTGCTCGACGACCCTTCTTCAAGCCCGGGACTGCCTGTGCTCTTTTCCAATCATTTGGAACCCTCCGTTCCTCTAGAGACTTGCGGTACACGGCTGTTAGGAGGTTCTGTCGCGTACTCTGTGTAGGTAGAATCGAATTGGTATCCCGTCAGGTCCAGTGGACTTTCCTCTGTTGAGTGATTCCAGTTGCTTTTCTATTCCTCCTTGGACACTTATTTCGATGTCAGCCATTTTTTCGTTTGTGCGAGAAGGAACTGCAGTGCGGTCGTCCTCCGTGAAACAGCTTTGGAAACAGGTGTTTAGTATTTCACAGCTTTACGCGTGTCATCCTCTGTTTCAATGCCATCATCATCCCGGAGTGTCTGGATATGCCGTTTCGAGCCGCTTACTACTGATTCAACGTACGACCACAACGTCCTAGGATTTGATTTGATTTCCTGTCACGTCGGTACATGGAATTTTACTTTCGCATTCACCGGACGCTTCACGCATAGCCCTCCTTACGCTAACTTTGGACATCGTTTAGCGTCTGTTTGTCTGAGAGGTTTTGGCTGCGTTTCAACTTTGAGTGAAGCTCTCCTTGCTTTCGCTATAGTTTCCTAAACTTTGGTTGTTGTACCGCGGTGGGTTTTTCCCATCCCTCACAGTTTTACTCGGCACGTACCTGTCTAAGACGCGTTTTACGATTGCCTTGCACTTTCTCCATAAACACTCAACATTGTCAGTGTCGGAGCAGACATTTGCGTTTTCATCTGTCTGCTAGTCTCAAATCTGCCTTCTATTACTCTTGCTAAACAGATAAACCTTCCTCCCTTTTTTGTGTATATTCCTATTAACGTCCATATTCAGCGATGCTGCAACGGCCTCTTGATCACTGGGTCCCTGTTCTGCACATACAGAGTCGACAAGTTCGGGGTCTGTTTGTCATCGGTAGGTCCACGATGTTATCTCCACGAGTCGGTTCTCTCTCTGTTTAATTGCTCGCGGTAATTTTCGTTCGGATGGTGCACTCGGTATACTGTCACTCGATGCTCTGTCCCTACCACCCGTCCTGAACATCTGGCACATTGAAATCTCCACCTAAGACTGTAACACGCTGAGGAAAGGAAAATGTATGTCCACATTTTCTCTCACTTGTTCGGCCACTAATGCTGCTGAGTCGCGAGGTCGGTAAAAGGAGCCAATTATCAACCTAGCTCGGCTGTTGAGTGTACCCTCCACCCACAATAGTTCACAGGAACCGTCCACCACTTCTACTTCACTACACAGGATAAACTACTACTAACAGCGACGAACCACTCCACCACCGGTTGCATGCACGCTATCCTTTCTAAAGCACCGTCTGTACCTATAACGATTGCAGCTTCGGCGCTTTCTATCAGCGCTTGACGTTCCGGTACTTTACCAACGCAGAGCTTCGACAGTTGACAATTACAATACCGATTGCCGCTTGGGTCCCCGCATGTCCTGACCTTGCCCCGCGCCCGTTGCCCTTTCCGTACTTGCCCAAGGGCCATCCAACCTAAACAGAACCGCCCAGCCCACGCCACACAACCCCTGCTACCCGTGTAGCCGCTTGTTGCGTATAGTGGACTCCACCTAAGACTATATAACATAACATGCCCTAAGGCATTCGCGGTGTACACCACCCTAAGGTGAGGTTAGGTTAGGTTAGGTGGACGTGGGTTAGGTTAAGGGTTACAGTTAGGTTAAGCGTCAAAGTTAGGTTAAGCGTTCGGACGTGAGGCGTCAGGTGGCCGCACCTACCTTTACGGCCGGACATCTTAGGTTAGAGGTTAGGTTAGGTTAAGGCGCCGAGAGGTCCGCGGTCAGGTTACGTTCACCTTCGGGCGCCACACGTAGGTTTCAAAGGTGTGTCGGTCGGTCGTCGGCAAGCCGCAAAAACTACAGACGACGTCGACCAAACCGCCGCACGACCGAGCAGGAGGCAGATATAAAACACACACACACACAAAAACAAAATTAAACACCACCCACCGGCCAAAGGGCACCAACAACCACAAACCCGAGCACCACGTCGACCAGAGGCAACCCGCCGCTCACGCGACATGGCTGGCAACTAAGGGGCAAACGGCAACGGCGCTTTCCGCACCGGGCCGGATGCACGTACGACAACACCGCTACCCGTACGCAGGCCTCCCATTGCACACAGCCGCTCTGTGTTTGAACATCATCAATGGCGCGCCCGCGGCTCGTCGCGGGCGCAGCCATAACGCCGCCACTTTTGCACCAACACATTCACGCACCGCAAAACAGCTCGCCGACACAGCACAGCCGACAAACAAAAACAACCCGCGAGACGGGGGCGACAACGACAACGATGACAACAACAACAGCAGCAAACAACTCGCACCAAGCGTCCAACAGGTAACAAACGGACAAGCACAGCCTCTGCTAACGGCCACGACGCCAGCGGCACACTGCTCCTTTCCCGCCACACTCGATTTCACAACGCACGCACGCGACCCCGTCAACGACACGACACGACACACGACGGGCTCCCTTCCCGCAACCTACACCTTTCCGCCACTACGCACAGCTCCACCCGACGCGCCCGTCGCAACGACACTACTGCACGCACTATCCACCCGCCTCCTCCTCTCCCCCCCCTTCCCGTACACAACAACACAGCCAAAAACAACACTCACGACCCAAACATACTAACGACATGGCACGTGCATCGGCGCACACCCCAACCAGTCACCGTCGACAACCACACGCAAGGCACGAAACCGGCGTCCTTCCACGTTGCCATCAAAGCTGCACAAACAACCACAGGAGGAACCACCAACAACGGCCCGCCCGCCCGCCCGCCCGCCCCAATATTCTCCCACCCTCACCTCACGCCGCAACCACCAAACGCACATTCCCGCTCGCTACCACACACCTCTCGGCAGCCGCTTCGCAAACACATGACGTGACGTGACATCATCACATCACGGGCTACGCACGCACACCGACCCACTTTCCTGCCCTTCGCCCTCTTCTTTCCGACGCCTGCCTTCGGCCGAGCACACGTACGTGGGTGGCACAACGCCCAACACAGTCACACACAGTCGACAGGCGCACGCCCAGGCACGCAACGACGCAGCGCAGCAAAGGCGCCCGCAACACATACCTCCTCTCTCTTCTCGCCGCCGCCGCCGACCGACCGCCCGCCCGCCAGCCAGCCAGCCAGCCAGCCAGCCAGCCACTCGCAATGTGCACTGCCAACCAGCCACACGTCCACCGCGCCGCCTCCGACCACCCGCCAGGGGGCGCTCACGTCCGCGACAACAGCGCGGCCCGCCGCCGGGCGGGCCCAGCCGAACCCAGCCCAGCCGGCGCGCGCTGCTCTGCACTCGGCGCGCCGCACATCCTGCTGCAGACCGGGCTCGTCTCTCTGTACGCGTCTGCCCGCATCTCGTCTTCCTGCGCATCAACACAACGAGGCCGCGTGAGCAAACCCCCCCGTCACAACGCCACATCACACACTGCCTCGTCTACCGCCGAAATGCACTCACCAGCCATCCGCTTCGTCTTCGTCTTGTTTACTCGTTGTTGTTGCAGCGGCGCACACAGCCCCGGCCGGCCGCATCCGAGGGTGGCCCGCCGCCAGCGTCTCCTCCTTGGGCACAGGTGCGGTGCCGTGCCGTGGCCGCCCATCCATCCAACCGCACTCATTTGCTGGCCGCCTCTGCTGCAGAAGAAGACAAAAAACGAAACGTACAAACATACACGCACCCACAGCGTGGCCACACACGGACGGGACCGACAGGCTCCAAGGCGACCAAAGGATAAAAACAAAATAAAAAAACAAAAAGACGCAAGCAAGCAACAAGCACAGGCTGTCGCCTCGCGCCTCTGTCCTTCCGCCCCCGCCCTTCTCTCCCACCACATGCCCACAAACACCACCGCCTCCCCCTCCCCGCACCTCCACATTCGCCCCCTCCATTTGTTCCTTTCTCGCTCTTCCCTTCTGTGTGTCTGCGTGCGTGCGCGGGCGGCGCCTCTCAACATCCGCCGGCCGTCCGTCCCGTTTTCGCCGTACCACACACGCCACCGCCTCCTCCCCGTCCACCACCGCCGCCCCTGTCCGCCCCGCACAACACCATACACCGCTGCTTGTCCTGGCCGTTGCCACCAAAGGCGCCAGCCGCAAACCGCGCCAACGCCGCAGCGCGCGTGCGTCCTTCCTTCTTGCTTCCTTCTCCGTGCCGACGCGGCCTCTATTCCCGCACCCATTCGGCCGACGACACAGCCGTTGGGCTCCGCACTGCGCGTACCGGCGTTACGCACGCACACCCACCCCCCTCGCGAACGCACGACTCATTGTCTTTGTTGTTTCTCCTCTTTCTTAACGTCTTTGTTTGTTTTGTTTTTTGTTTTTTGTTTTTTTTTTCGTTTTTCCCCACCGCCACATGTGACACAATGCCTCCCTCCACCTTTCGTTCGTGGTTGCTTGCTTTGTTTCTCTTTCTCATTGGTACACGTCCGACGCGCTCCATTTCCACCACACCACGGCCATCAGCCTCCTCAACGGGCAGGCGCAGTGTGCCATTCTCCGGCGCACAAGCACACCGCGCGGTACTGGCGCGGCTCGCTCTCCTCGCCCCCACGCCACGCCACGCCACGCCACCGGTGCGCAGCAGCACATGTGATGTCTCGCAACACGACACGCGGTGCGCACACCCCGACCACGCGGCTCTAAAGGCATGGCACCGGCGACATGCGCCGCCCCAGCCACGCATCCGTCGTCTCACGTTGTTCACTGCCAGCCGCGTCGGAGGCTACAACCGCAACCACCACAACAACGGTCCCCCTCCCGGCAACACATTTGTTGCACAAACAAACACAACCGCCGAGCGCAGCGCGAACCACCCACACGCGCCCTCCGCGTCTCCTTTCTCCTTTCGCCCCCTCCCATCTCCCGAATATGCCAGCAGCGCAGCGTTACGCGTGCCCCTCACCCGTCCACACTACCGCGAAACGAACACGCCTTCCGGGCCACCTGCAAGGGCACGCCCACCACCAAATACTGCCGTATTCACGGACGCAGTTCGCAACACGCAACGCACTCTCCACCTACCTTCTTTCTCTCGTCCCTTCTCTTTACAAACAAAACAAACACACAAACCAACCACGGCTAACACACTTTTTCGCGACACCTTTGACTGCGTTATCTCGACCGTGACGGCAGCTATCGACCATCCATTCCCCACTACACACACACACACACACACACACACACACACACACATCATTCGCTACACCGCACACGAAACGGCAAGGGCAAGGCACTCTCTCATAGATTCTTCCTCCGAGCCATATCGGGCGAACGTTGCATCCGGGAAGGCAATGCAATTCAGCCGTCACCACGGCCGACACTTGCAGCCGCGCCGTAAACGCATGTCAGTGCGGCTGCAATGCACGGGAACGTTCCGTTGCTCTAGACAGCGCCTCTCCGTTTTTCCCCTGTCTCGTTTTCCGGTGATTGCTTCTCCTTCTTCTTTTTCTTCGTTTCGTTTCGTTTTATTATTTTCGTTCCCCTCCTCCACCATTGTTTCCGTCCCCACAGTTTTTTTTTTTGGCTCATTCCACACGTTCTGCCCAGACAAGACATGACATCCGACCGATCACAGTCAGCCTTTCGTCACCGTTCGCAGCGCCGACGGTGCCACAGTGAGACGGGTGTTCAGACCGACACGTTGCCATGATGCCCATAGACAGCTACTCAGGGCCGCCGGATCGGATCACATCACATCACCGACAAACCGGCCATTTCACCGGGGGACACAGACAACCGCGTGTACGCCCATAACAACAAACAACGGCCGTCGTCGTCTACCGTCACTGAACCGAACACACGTGCACCTTGAATGACGACACCGGCGTGCGTGCGCACAACAATCAATCATTCAAATCAACTGCAGAAACGGCTATCAAAATCAAGGGCCAAATAAATGGGTACACCACCGTGCGTGTCGCCTACCCCACCCGCCCGTACAATTCTTGCGTCTTCTTAATGACTAGTAAAGACACGTCCATTTTTTTTTTTTAAAACGTCACCAACACACCTCCACGCCGTACAGCAAAGGGAATAGTAAGACGGCAACACAACATTTCACCCTCGCCATCATGTATGTATGATGTGACAACAAACAAACCCGCCGACGGCCCTAACGGTGACATCCAACAGTCGCGAGGGGTTTCAATTGCAGTCACGTGACTAACCGGGCAGACAGAGACAAAGAAAGGAAAGGAATCAGCGACACAGACAACACCTCCTGTCTATGGTGTCGACAAACAAACAACCAACCAACCAACCAACCACGCCAAGACTCGCGAGCACGCATAACCACCACCACCAGCTGCTTCGCAACCAACCAAACCGGGTAGCTATGCGCCGCCTCACACAAACAACAATTCCGCTCTTCCCGCAAAGGCAATTTGGTGGCCCTGAAAAGGGCCGTTTTGCCGCTCTCGCAACGGAGGGGAGCTCCCTAGAGCCTTAACCCCCTCACTTGGAGCTCGTGTACTTGGTCACCGCCTTCGTGCCCTCGCTCACGGCGTGCTTGGCCAGCTCGCCAGGCAGCAAGAGCCGCACAGCCGTCTGGATCTCGCGGGACGTGATGGTCGAGCGCTTGTTGTAGTGCGCCAGGCGAGACGCCTCGGCCGCAATGCGCTCGAAAATGTCGTTCACGAAGCTGTTCATGATGCTCATCGCCTTCGACGAGATGCCCGTGTCGGGGTGCACCTGCTTCAGCACCTTGTAGATGTAGATGGCATAGCTCTCCTTCCTCTTGCGCTTCTTCTTCTTGTCGCCCTTCGAAATGTTCTTCTGCGCCTTGCCAGCCTTCTTGGCGGCCTTCCCGCTAGTCTTGGGCGGCATCTCGAACGTACAACAGCAAGCAGCAAGCGCTCCGCTCTAGTCAGCGTCTCCCCACACAGTGGCACCCGCCGCTACCGCAACACCCCACCTTTACCAGCTCGCCCTGTTGCGGCCGCCGACCAATGGGGCGCGCGCGCAACCGGCCGCCGCACCCGAGCCCATAAAGGGACCCCCACCCTAGTCCCGCCGCCACGCACTCCGCTGCTCGACTCGCTGCGGCTCGCACCGTTACGTTACGTGTTTCAACTAGCCAAACGCCATGTCCGGACGCGGAAAGGGAGGCAAAGTCAAGGGCAAGTCAAAGTCCCGCTCAAGCAGGGCTGGGCTCCAGTTCCCGGTCGGCAGAATCCACCGCCTCCTGCGCAAGGGAAACTACGCCGAGCGCGTCGGCGCCGGGGCGCCCGTCTACCTCGCCGCCGTCATGGAGTACCTCGCGGCTGAGGTGCTCGAGCTGGCCGGAAACGCGGCCCGCGACAACAAGAAGACGCGCATCATCCCGCGCCACCTGCAGCTCGCCATCCGCAACGACGAGGAGCTCAACAAGCTCTTGTCGGGCGTCACCATCGCACAGGGTGGTGTCCTGCCCAACATCCAGGCCGTCCTGCTGCCAAAGAAGACCGAGAAGAAGGCCTAAACAGAGAGCGCGGCGCTGCGCTTGCGTGCTCCCTGCACGCAAACGCGCCTGCCTTTGCCTTGCCGGCTCGGCTCACAACAATCGGCCCTTTTCAGGGCCACCACACAAACCTACGTCCAAAGCAAAGTTTCCGTCGTCCGTGCTCGCCGCACTTTACACAACACGTCCACATACATACATTGCACAGCCAGCGCCGGCGCACGTCCGCCATCTTGTCCACAGCCCGTGTGGCCGAACGCGCACACATTTTGTCGTTTCTCTCTTTTTGTCTTTTTTGTTTCTGCACCCCTCCGCGCACGCACAGAGTCGCGTTCCAAACGACAACGACATCAATACACCGATAATGTGATGATCATTGTTAGCATTATAATGTTTCAATTAAAGGGGCGCGCGTGGCACAGACAAAAAAAAAAAAAACCAAACAGCTGATCCGATCGATCGATCGATCGATCGATCGATCCGGCCCGCCCGCCTATGCCCACGCCACAAACAAACAACAAACCACGCACACACTGGACTCAGCCGCGCCCATCGCGTCAAACTCAAAAACTAACGCACGCGCAGCAGCAGCAGCAGCAACAACAACAACACGCACAGGCAACACAGACTCTTTCGCACTTTTCAATCTCCGAACAGTGTGGTGGCCCTGAAAAGGGCCGTTTTCGTCTCTCCCACCAAGCACGGGCACGGCACGGCCGCGGGAAGGCCACAACGCAGCACAGCACACCGGCTGGCTGGCTGGCTGGCTGCCTGCCTAACCGCCGAAACCGTACAGGGTGCGCCCCTGCCTCTTCAGGGCGTACACCACGTCCATGGCCGTCACAGTCTTGCGCTTGGCGTGCTCAGTGTACGTCACCGCGTCGCGGATCACGTTCTCCAGGAACACCTTCAGCACTCCGCGGGTCTCCTCGTAGATCAGACCAGAGATGCGCTTCACGCCGCCCCTGCGAGCCAGGCGGCGGATGGCGGGCTTCGTGATGCCCTGGATGTTGTCGCGCAACACCTTGCGGTGCCGCTTGGCGCCACCCTTGCCCAGCCCCTTTCCTCCCTTGCCGCGGCCTGTCATTCTTCTTCCTTCCTCCTCCTCAAAGCAAGCAAGCGAAAAAACACAAGCGCCAGCTCCTCACCCGGCGCTAGCGAGTCGGCTACGGTGCGAGCTCTTATATAGGATGGGGCCCCTCCACGCCCGCACCAACGTGGTGACCAACACAAAAGTTTTACTGTCACCTCCGTAAGCATGTTAGTTTAGAATCAGGCGTCACAGGATGCAGGCTGTGATGTTATCCATGCGTCTGGGTAAGACTACTCATTAACATGGTCCATCAGGAGATAGTAGTGGTCGAAAACGATCGAAGGGTAGCGGTTTTAAGAGCAGAGGAAAAAAAGTGCCAAGGCCAGCGCCAAGGGAAAAAAACCTCTGCGACAGTAGGACGGGTAGTAAGGGCAGTAGCGGCTTGCTAGCTGCGACAGAGCATGCAAGGTGAGGGGGGTTAGCGTGAGGTATCGTGCAACGTTACCTGTGTGATGCGTGGTCGTTAGCTGGGTCAGGCCGCTGCTGCGGCTGGGCTCGCTTGTAGTCTCCTGGGCCGGCCGCAGTGGCTTCCTCCCTGTAACATAAAAAGCTCGGCGCGGCAACGCATGCGCTGCTGTTGGGCCCTCTGCTGCGCCTTGTCGTCAGTGACTTGGTGCAGCTTCATCAGGCTGGCGTAGAACGACGGCGATCGGCTACAGCGTCTACTGCACGGCGCAGCCCTTCTGCACTGCAGCTGTGAACTGCTCCGCTCTTCCAGTGATCTGCGCCGCTTCAGCGTCGGAGAGATGCACGCCGTTCGCTCGCGCTCGCGCGATGACGGCTGCCTTTCTCTCTTCTCGGTCCCTTGTGGGGTCGTATCCCGCAGCGGGCGGCGTCGCCACCGGCTCCTCTGGGGCGGCGGTTGTCTTCCCTGCGCCTCTCACCTGCGGTGCCGCTGGAACAAAAGCAGGGATAGGGGCGCGAACGTCCTTCTGCGAGGTCGCAGGAGTGTTCGCAGGTACGACTGCACTGAGGCCTTGGGCGAAAACTGCACGCAGTTGCCTCAAGGCCTCTTCCTTCTCTGCAGCCACGGCGGCTGCGAAGGCAGCCCTCTCCGCCGCCATTACGGCTTTGAGGGCTGCTGTGGCCTCCTTCACGGCGGTGCCGAGTTCGAGGTCACTTCTCTTCGCAGGGAGGCGAGCTGCGTCCTGGCTGCCCGTTTCCGAGCGGCCGTCCCTGCCCCTGGCAGGTGGATCTGCTGCTGCGCCGTCCCTCAGCTGCGCCGGGCTGTTCTGCGCCCTACGCCGTTTCCGGCGTCGTCTTCTCTTCTGCTGCTGCGTCGGTGCGGCCGCGGCCGCTTCGCCGCCCCCGGCACGGCTGCGGCTTGAGAAAGCCGCACAGCCGCGCCAACTGGCGACGTGCGGGCCGCCACACCGGACACATGTCGGCAGAGCGTTGCTGCCGCGGTCGCAGGCGCGGCTGTCGTGCTCTCCTGAGCACTTGACGCACCGCGCCGCGTTGCGGCAATACTTCGCAACATGGCCCTCGCCCTGGCACCTGAAGCACTGGGGCTGAGGATCCATGGCGGTCGGGAGAGCCTCCGTCGTAACCGGGAAGCCCAGCAACTTCCGCAAGTCGAAGATGTCACTCCCGCCGTCGACCGTTTGCACGGTCACGGCATAGAGCGGCGCCCTCTTCTTGTTGGTTCGGTTGTGCAACCTTGCGGCTGCACCACCAAACCCGGCTCGCAGCAGCCCTTCCCGGACCGCTGCCTCATCACAGCACCAAGGCAACCCCCTGAGGAGTGCCTTAGTCGTCTTCACCCTTCCTACGGAAGGTGCCTTCTCTCGCGCCGGCGGCGCGTCGACGATGTGGTCGGCCACTGCGACCTTGATCGCCCTGTGGTCGGCCACGTTTGCGGCTCGAACGCAGATCAGCGAGTCTGTATCGACAGACTCGTAGACCACCTCGTTCCGAGCGCAGCTCGTCATGGTGTCGAACAGCGCTGTCCACCCGCCTTTGCACTTGACATACAAAGGGGGGACAGGCCGCGACTCGTCTTCTCTAGAGTTCCTTGCACGGTCGGCAGACTCAGTGAGTTGCACAACCGAAGGACCCTTCGTAGCGGCAGGTTTCCCTTGCGCACGCTTCTTCCCCATACTGCGAGGCGCGGAACACGACAATTTGCACGCGTTGTCAAAACAACGCACGACAATTTGCTCTCCGCAGCGCCCACAGCACAGAAAACCTCTTCACGAGCTCTCAACGGCCGAGTAAGCGAGGCGCGCAACACCAGCGATGCGCTCACCTCGCCAGCTCAGGCCGGGTGCGAGCTCTCTGCCGCCGCCCCCCTATATAGACTCTGGCCCGCCCTCCCCCCACCACGCGCACCGAGGGCATATAAGCGCGGCGCGGGGCCGCGCGGGCCCGTTGTCAAGGCAGCACCGGACGCTTCGTGTACCGCACGCACCTCCACGCCGCTCTTCCGCTATGGCCCGCACAAAGCAAACGGCCCGCAAGTCCACCGGCGGAAAGGCGCCGCGCAAACAGCTCGCCACCAAGGCGGCGAGGAAGAGCGCGCCCGCCACCGGCGGCGTCAAGAAGCCCCACCGCTACAGGCCGGGCACCGTCGCCCTGCGGGAAATCAGGCGCTACCAGAAGAGCACAGAGCTGCTCATCCGCAAGCTGCCGTTCCAGCGCCTAGTGCGCGAGATCGCCCAGGACTTCAAGACCGACCTGCGCTTCCAGAGCTCCGCAGTCATGGCCCTGCAGGAGGCCAGCGAGGCCTACCTCGTCGGCCTCTTCGAAGACACCAACCTGTGCGCAATCCACGCCAAGCGCGTCACCATCATGCCCAAGGACATCCAGCTCGCGCGCCGCATCCGCGGCGAGCGCGCCTAGAAACCGCGCCGCGCACGCGCGCCCGCCCAACAAAAACGGCCCTTTTCAGGGCCACTAACATCTCTCCGTCGCGAGCAAAACTTTTGTCGGTCTTGCCGCCCCGCAAAACAACAACAACCAATTCCCCTCCCGTCCACAGCCGCTCTCGCCAACAATCGACGTCACTCCCATCCCTCACAATACACACACACAACAGCCGGACGACGTCACCACACACCACGGGTGGCTGGCCGCCGCCGTCTCCGAGGCGCGCGCACGCTACGCTACACTACAACGTCAACGCCACCGCGCCTTCCCAATTCCCGCCGGCCACTTCCACGTCTCACGTCCCCCCGCCGCTTTGAGAGAGAGAGACACAACACACACACACAAAAGACACGACATCCGCAAAGCAAGCAAACACACAAACAAACTAGAGTCTCCAGAAACATACATGAGCAACCAAACGTCGGCCGCCGCAAAAAAAACAACTACAACAAAAACAAATAAAATAAAATAAAAAGACCAACAAACGGCCACAACCGCTCCGCTACCGCGCGCCGCCGCCTACCGCCACCGGCACCACAATCCAACCACCACGGCACGCAAACAGTACCCACAAGGGTCTCACACACAACCAACCACACCGGCGCATGCACGACAATCAACGCCTTCCCGACGTCCTTTGATGGCCCTGAGAAGGGCCGTTTTGGGCCGCGCGACAGCCGCAGCCGTGCCATCGCGCGCCACTAAGACGACGCGGGGGAGGGCGGTGGGGGACGACGGCGTCAAGCGCCAACCCCTCTCCCTTGCCTTTCTTTAACTTTACTACTTTACTTCTTCTTCTTGGGCGACGCCTTCGCCTTAGACGGCGTCGTCGCCTTCTTCGGGCGCGGCGCCTTCGGCTTCTTCGTCGGAACCTTGGCGGCCTTCTTCGCCTTCGACGGCGACTTGGCCTTGGCCGGCTTGGCCGCAGCCGCCTTCTTCGCACCCGCGGGAGCCGCCGACGCCGCAGACGCCTTCTTGGCGGCGCCCGCCTTCCGACCGGTCGCCGCCTTCACGCCACCAGCCTTCTTTGCGCCGGCCGCGCGGCCGCCCTTCTTCTCCTTGCTGGCCGGAGCGGCGCGCTTCTTCTTCGCACCGCCGGCACGAGCCTTGCCGCCCTCGGCCGCCCCGCCGCCGGCGCCGGCAAGCTTGAAAGAGCCGGACGCGCCCTTCCCCTTCGTCTGCACCAGCTCGCCAGCCACGACGGCCGACTTGAGGTACTTCTTGATAAAGGGCGCCAGCTTCTCCGCGTCCAGCTTGTAGTGCGCGGCAATGTACTTCTTGATCGCCTGCAGCGACGAGCCGCCGCGCTCCTTCAGACTCTTGATGGCGGCCGTCACCATCTCAGAGGTGCGCGGGTGCGCAGGCTTGGCGCGCGGCTTCTTCGCAGACGCCGCAGACTTGGCCTTCTTCGTCGTGCCGGTGGCGGCGGGTGCCGCAGCAGTCTCGTTCGTAGCCGCCTGATCTGCCATTATTTCGACGGACGACGCGCGTACACACAACAACAGAACAGCGAGAGAGAGCGGCAAGGCGGCAAGCACGGCAGAGAATAGCCGCCGCGCCGCCAGGCCCAGCCAGTGTCGCGGGCGGGCGCGGACGGCCGAGAGAGCGGCCGCCACTCTGCGCGCCGCCGCGCCGCGCCTCCCGCGCTTGCTACCGCCCAACGTCCGACAGCCTGTGCGGACCAGCCCCAAACCTGCGCCGCAACCACCCGCGCCATTCAAACCACCGAGGATGGGGCTACACACGGCCACACCACAGTCGCCAACCAGTCGCCACGGCAGCGCCGCAAACCACGGCCAAACTGCAGCTACCGCGCGCCACAGCCTGGCTCGGCCCGCCGAGAATCGCCGCCCCCGCCCAAATGCCGCCCCCACAGCCCCAGCCGACGACCCGCCACAATGGCCAAACCTTCGGCAAAACTGGCGCACCGTCGCCGCGCCAGCCCGGCCAGCGCGGCCGCCGCCACAGCCACACAAGCGGAGGCGTGCGGCGATGACGGCCGTGCAAACGCACCTCCGCCGCCCCATCGCCCTCCCACCGTTTCCCGATCGGCCCGCGGCCGTCGGGCCACCTCGCCCGCCAACATTCGCGCCCGTTTCCCACAAAATTGCCCGCCGCAAAACAAAAACGAGCGCCGCCTGCGCAACATGGGCACCGGCCAACCGAGGCGCCGCCGCCCCTCGCCGCTTTAAGCGAGGGTGGCTAACCGCCATCCGCAACTACAGACGCACCGAATCTGCCTTCAAAAGCACACACCGACAGCCGACCTCTAACATTTAGACTCCGCAAGCCACCCAACGGTGTGTGGCGGAGGGCACTTCACGTGCCAATGTCATTTACCTCCCTTTGCTGTTCCAGTCGCGTATGGTTCGCGGGACGAACCGACAGTCTGCAAAAAAAACGCCTCCGTGCGCGCTCGAATCTCTCTAACCACATCCATTCGTGATCTCCTCGGGAGGTATACGCAATATATTCGATACCCCATCCAGAAACGCAATATCTCGAAACCTGGCGAGCAAGCTACACCGCGATGCAGAGCGCCTCTATTGCAGAGTCTGCCGCTTGGGTTTGTTAAACATCTCCGTAACGCTATCACGGTTACCAAATGACCCTGCGACGAAACGTTGGATCGTCTCCGTCGCCTCCGTCAACGCGACCTGGTACGGATCCCACACTGATGGGCAACACGCACGTATAGGTCGAACGAACGGGTGTTTTGTAAGCCACCTCCTCCTTTGTTGATGGACGACATTTGCTACGCATTCTCCCAATAAATCGCAACCTGGTACCCGCCTTACCAACAATTACTTTTGTTTGTTTTTTTTTTTTGTTTTTTTTTTTTAATATGATGATCATCCCACTCCCAATCACTCCGCACGCATACTCCCAGATATTTTACAGACGTAACTGCTACCAGTGTTTGTCCCGCTATCATATAATCAATCATACAATAAAGGGTCCGTCTTTCTATATTATTCGCAATACATGTTAAGGGACAGTTGCCACTCCCTGCACCACGTGCCTATCCGCTGCAGATCGTCCTGCATTTTTCGCTGCAACTTCTCTGTATACTACAGCATCATCCGCGAAAAGACGCATGCAACGTCCGACACTATCTACTAGGTCATTTATATACATTGTGTGTGAAGAGCAATGGGTCCCATAACACTCCCCTGTGGCACGCCAGAGGTTACTTTAACGTCTGTAGACGTCTCTCCATTGATAACACAACATGCTGTGTTCTGTTTGCTACAATCTCTTCAGTCCAGCCACACACACTTGGTCCGACATTCTGCAGACACTTACTTTGTTTATCAGGCGACAGTGCGGAACTGTATCGAACGCCCTCCTTCCGGATGTCAACCAAAATGGCATCTACCTGGGAGCCTGTATCTAATATTTTCTGGGTCCCATGAACAAATAAAGCGCGTTGGGTCTCACACGATCGCTGTTTCCGGAATCCATGTTGATTCCTACATAGTAGACACTGGGTTTCCAAAAAACGACATGCTACTACTCGAGCATAAAACATGTTCTCACATTCTACAACCGATCGACGTCACAGATATAGGGCCTATAGTTTTGCGCATCTGCTCGACGACCCTTCTTCAAGCCCGGGACTGCCTGTGCTCTTTTCCAATCATTTGGAACCCTCCGTTCCTCTAGAGACTTGCGGTACACGGCTGTTAGGAGGTTCTGTCGCGTACTCTGTGTAGGTAGAATCGAATTGGTATCCCGTCAGGTCCAGTGGACTTTCCTCTGTTGAGTGATTCCAGTTGCTTTTCTATTCCTCCTTGGACACTTATTTCGATGTCAGCCATTTTTTCGTTTGTGCGAGAAGGAACTGCAGTGCGGTCGTCCTCCGTGAAACAGCTTTGGAAACAGGTGTTTAGTATTTCACAGCTTTACGCGTGTCATCCTCTGTTTCAATGCCATCATCATCCCGGAGTGTCTGGATATGCCGTTTCGAGCCGCTTACTACTGATTCAACGTACGACCACAACGTCCTAGGATTTGATTTGATTTCCTGTCACGTCGGTACATGGAATTTTACTTTCGCATTCACCGGACGCTTCACGCATAGCCCTCCTTACGCTAACTTTGGACATCGTTTAGCGTCTGTTTGTCTGAGAGGTTTTGGCTGCGTTTCAACTTTGAGTGAAGCTCTCCTTGCTTTCGCTATAGTTTCCTAAACTTTGGTTGTTGTACCGCGGTGGGTTTTTCCCATCCCTCACAGTTTTACTCGGCACGTACCTGTCTAAGACGCGTTTTACGATTGCCTTGCACTTTCTCCATAAACACTCAACATTGTCAGTGTCGGAGCAGACATTTGCGTTTTCATCTGTCTGCTAGTCTCAAATCTGCCTTCTATTACTCTTGCTAAACAGATAAACCTTCCTCCCTTTTTTGTGTATATTCCTATTAACGTCCATATTCAGCGATGCTGCAACGGCCTCTTGATCACTGGGTCCCTGTTCTGCACATACAGAGTCGACAAGTTCGGGGTCTGTTTGTCATCGGTAGGTCCACGATGTTATCTCCACGAGTCGGTTCTCTCTCTGTTTAATTGCTCGCGGTAATTTTCGTTCGGATGGTGCACTCGGTATACTGTCACTCGATGCTCTGTCCCTACCACCCGTCCTGAACATCTGGCACATTGAAATCTCCACCTAAGACTGTAACACGCTGAGGAAAGGAAAATGTATGTCCACATTTTCTCTCACTTGTTCGGCCACTAATGCTGCTGAGTCGCGAGGTCGGTAAAAGGAGCCAATTATCAACCTAGCTCGGCTGTTGAGTGTACCCTCCACCCACAATAGTTCACAGGAACCGTCCACCACTTCTACTTCACTACACAGGATAAACTACTACTAACAGCGACGAACCACTCCACCACCGGTTGCATGCACGCTATCCTTTCTAAAGCACCGTCTGTACCTATAACGATTGCAGCTTCGGCGCTTTCTATCAGCGCTTGACGTTCCGGTACTTTACCAACGCAGAGCTTCGACAGTTGACAATTACAATACCGATTGCCGCTTGGGTCCCCGCATGTCCTGACCTTGCCCCGCGCCCGTTGCCCTTTCCGTACTTGCCCAAGGGCCATCCAACCTAAACAGAACCGCCCAGCCCACGCCACACAACCCCTGCTACCCGTGTAGCCGCTTGTTGCGTATAGTGGACTCCACCTAAGACTATATAACATAACATGCCCTAAGGCATTCGCGGTGTACACCACCCTAAGGTGAGGTTAGGTTAGGTTAGGTGGACGTGGGTTAGGTTAAGGGTTACAGTTAGGTTAAGCGTCAAAGTTAGGTTAAGCGTTCGGACGTGAGGCGTCAGGTGGCCGCACCTACCTTTACGGCCGGACATCTTAGGTTAGAGGTTAGGTTAGGTTAAGGCGCCGAGAGGTCCGCGGTCAGGTTACGTTCACCTTCGGGCGCCACACGTAGGTTTCAAAGGTGTGTCGGTCGGTCGTCGGCAAGCCGCAAAAACTACAGACGACGTCGACCAAACCGCCGCACGACCGAGCAGGAGGCAGATATAAAACACACACACACACAAAAACAAAATTAAACACCACCCACCGGCCAAAGGGCACCAACAACCACAAACCCGAGCACCACGTCGACCAGAGGCAACCCGCCGCTCACGCGACATGGCTGGCAACTAAGGGGCAAACGGCAACGGCGCTTTCCGCACCGGGCCGGATGCACGTACGACAACACCGCTACCCGTACGCAGGCCTCCCATTGCACACAGCCGCTCTGTGTTTGAACATCATCAATGGCGCGCCCGCGGCTCGTCGCGGGCGCAGCCATAACGCCGCCACTTTTGCACCAACACATTCACGCACCGCAAAACAGCTCGCCGACACAGCACAGCCGACAAACAAAAACAACCCGCGAGACGGGGGCGACAACGACAACGATGACAACAACAACAGCAGCAAACAACTCGCACCAAGCGTCCAACAGGTAACAAACGGACAAGCACAGCCTCTGCTAACGGCCACGACGCCAGCGGCACACTGCTCCTTTCCCGCCACACTCGATTTCACAACGCACGCACGCGACCCCGTCAACGACACGACACGACACACGACGGGCTCCCTTCCCGCAACCTACACCTTTCCGCCACTACGCACAGCTCCACCCGACGCGCCCGTCGCAACGACACTACTGCACGCACTATCCACCCGCCTCCTCCTCTCCCCCCCCTTCCCGTACACAACAACACAGCCAAAAACAACACTCACGACCCAAACATACTAACGACATGGCACGTGCATCGGCGCACACCCCAACCAGTCACCGTCGACAACCACACGCAAGGCACGAAACCGGCGTCCTTCCACGTTGCCATCAAAGCTGCACAAACAACCACAGGAGGAACCACCAACAACGGCCCGCCCGCCCGCCCGCCCGCCCCAATATTCTCCCACCCTCACCTCACGCCGCAACCACCAAACGCACATTCCCGCTCGCTACCACACACCTCTCGGCAGCCGCTTCGCAAACACATGACGTGACGTGACATCATCACATCACGGGCTACGCACGCACACCGACCCACTTTCCTGCCCTTCGCCCTCTTCTTTCCGACGCCTGCCTTCGGCCGAGCACACGTACGTGGGTGGCACAACGCCCAACACAGTCACACACAGTCGACAGGCGCACGCCCAGGCACGCAACGACGCAGCGCAGCAAAGGCGCCCGCAACACATACCTCCTCTCTCTTCTCGCCGCCGCCGCCGACCGACCGCCCGCCCGCCAGCCAGCCAGCCAGCCAGCCAGCCAGCCACTCGCAATGTGCACTGCCAACCAGCCACACGTCCACCGCGCCGCCTCCGACCACCCGCCAGGGGGCGCTCACGTCCGCGACAACAGCGCGGCCCGCCGCCGGGCGGGCCCAGCCGAACCCAGCCCAGCCGGCGCGCGCTGCTCTGCACTCGGCGCGCCGCACATCCTGCTGCAGACCGGGCTCGTCTCTCTGTACGCGTCTGCCCGCATCTCGTCTTCCTGCGCATCAACACAACGAGGCCGCGTGAGCAAACCCCCCCGTCACAACGCCACATCACACACTGCCTCGTCTACCGCCGAAATGCACTCACCAGCCATCCGCTTCGTCTTCGTCTTGTTTACTCGTTGTTGTTGCAGCGGCGCACACAGCCCCGGCCGGCCGCATCCGAGGGTGGCCCGCCGCCAGCGTCTCCTCCTTGGGCACAGGTGCGGTGCCGTGCCGTGGCCGCCCATCCATCCAACCGCACTCATTTGCTGGCCGCCTCTGCTGCAGAAGAAGACAAAAAACGAAACGTACAAACATACACGCACCCACAGCGTGGCCACACACGGACGGGACCGACAGGCTCCAAGGCGACCAAAGGATAAAAACAAAATAAAAAAACAAAAAGACGCAAGCAAGCAACAAGCACAGGCTGTCGCCTCGCGCCTCTGTCCTTCCGCCCCCGCCCTTCTCTCCCACCACATGCCCACAAACACCACCGCCTCCCCCTCCCCGCACCTCCACATTCGCCCCCTCCATTTGTTCCTTTCTCGCTCTTCCCTTCTGTGTGTCTGCGTGCGTGCGCGGGCGGCGCCTCTCAACATCCGCCGGCCGTCCGTCCCGTTTTCGCCGTACCACACACGCCACCGCCTCCTCCCCGTCCACCACCGCCGCCCCTGTCCGCCCCGCACAACACCATACACCGCTGCTTGTCCTGGCCGTTGCCACCAAAGGCGCCAGCCGCAAACCGCGCCAACGCCGCAGCGCGCGTGCGTCCTTCCTTCTTGCTTCCTTCTCCGTGCCGACGCGGCCTCTATTCCCGCACCCATTCGGCCGACGACACAGCCGTTGGGCTCCGCACTGCGCGTACCGGCGTTACGCACGCACACCCACCCCCCTCGCGAACGCACGACTCATTGTCTTTGTTGTTTCTCCTCTTTCTTAACGTCTTTGTTTGTTTTGTTTTTTGTTTTTTGTTTTTTTTTTCGTTTTTCCCCACCGCCACATGTGACACAATGCCTCCCTCCACCTTTCGTTCGTGGTTGCTTGCTTTGTTTCTCTTTCTCATTGGTACACGTCCGACGCGCTCCATTTCCACCACACCACGGCCATCAGCCTCCTCAACGGGCAGGCGCAGTGTGCCATTCTCCGGCGCACAAGCACACCGCGCGGTACTGGCGCGGCTCGCTCTCCTCGCCCCCACGCCACGCCACGCCACGCCACCGGTGCGCAGCAGCACATGTGATGTCTCGCAACACGACACGCGGTGCGCACACCCCGACCACGCGGCTCTAAAGGCATGGCACCGGCGACATGCGCCGCCCCAGCCACGCATCCGTCGTCTCACGTTGTTCACTGCCAGCCGCGTCGGAGGCTACAACCGCAACCACCACAACAACGGTCCCCCTCCCGGCAACACATTTGTTGCACAAACAAACACAACCGCCGAGCGCAGCGCGAACCACCCACACGCGCCCTCCGCGTCTCCTTTCTCCTTTCGCCCCCTCCCATCTCCCGAATATGCCAGCAGCGCAGCGTTACGCGTGCCCCTCACCCGTCCACACTACCGCGAAACGAACACGCCTTCCGGGCCACCTGCAAGGGCACGCCCACCACCAAATACTGCCGTATTCACGGACGCAGTTCGCAACACGCAACGCACTCTCCACCTACCTTCTTTCTCTCGTCCCTTCTCTTTACAAACAAAACAAACACACAAACCAACCACGGCTAACACACTTTTTCGCGACACCTTTGACTGCGTTATCTCGACCGTGACGGCAGCTATCGACCATCCATTCCCCACTACACACACACACACACACACACACACACACACACACACATCATTCGCTACACCGCACACGAAACGGCAAGGGCAAGGCACTCTCTCATAGATTCTTCCTCCGAGCCATATCGGGCGAACGTTGCATCCGGGAAGGCAATGCAATTCAGCCGTCACCACGGCCGACACTTGCAGCCGCGCCGTAAACGCATGTCAGTGCGGCTGCAATGCACGGGAACGTTCCGTTGCTCTAGACAGCGCCTCTCCGTTTTTCCCCTGTCTCGTTTTCCGGTGATTGCTTCTCCTTCTTCTTTTTCTTCGTTTCGTTTCGTTTTATTATTTTCGTTCCCCTCCTCCACCATTGTTTCCGTCCCCACAGTTTTTTTTTTTGGCTCATTCCACACGTTCTGCCCAGACAAGACATGACATCCGACCGATCACAGTCAGCCTTTCGTCACCGTTCGCAGCGCCGACGGTGCCACAGTGAGACGGGTGTTCAGACCGACACGTTGCCATGATGCCCATAGACAGCTACTCAGGGCCGCCGGATCGGATCACATCACATCACCGACAAACCGGCCATTTCACCGGGGGACACAGACAACCGCGTGTACGCCCATAACAACAAACAACGGCCGTCGTCGTCTACCGTCACTGAACCGAACACACGTGCACCTTGAATGACGACACCGGCGTGCGTGCGCACAACAATCAATCATTCAAATCAACTGCAGAAACGGCTATCAAAATCAAGGGCCAAATAAATGGGTACACCACCGTGCGTGTCGCCTACCCCACCCGCCCGTACAATTCTTGCGTCTTCTTAATGACTAGTAAAGACACGTCCATTTTTTTTTTTTAAAACGTCACCAACACACCTCCACGCCGTACAGCAAAGGGAATAGTAAGACGGCAACACAACATTTCACCCTCGCCATCATGTATGTATGATGTGACAACAAACAAACCCGCCGACGGCCCTAACGGTGACATCCAACAGTCGCGAGGGGTTTCAATTGCAGTCACGTGACTAACCGGGCAGACAGAGACAAAGAAAGGAAAGGAATCAGCGACACAGACAACACCTCCTGTCTATGGTGTCGACAAACAAACAACCAACCAACCAACCAACCACGCCAAGACTCGCGAGCACGCATAACCACCACCACCAGCTGCTTCGCAACCAACCAAACCGGGTAGCTATGCGCCGCCTCACACAAACAACAATTCCGCTCTTCCCGCAAAGGCAATTTGGTGGCCCTGAAAAGGGCCGTTTTGCCGCTCTCGCAACGGAGGGGAGCTCCCTAGAGCCTTAACCCCCTCACTTGGAGCTCGTGTACTTGGTCACCGCCTTCGTGCCCTCGCTCACGGCGTGCTTGGCCAGCTCGCCAGGCAGCAAGAGCCGCACAGCCGTCTGGATCTCGCGGGACGTGATGGTCGAGCGCTTGTTGTAGTGCGCCAGGCGAGACGCCTCGGCCGCAATGCGCTCGAAAATGTCGTTCACGAAGCTGTTCATGATGCTCATCGCCTTCGACGAGATGCCCGTGTCGGGGTGCACCTGCTTCAGCACCTTGTAGATGTAGATGGCATAGCTCTCCTTCCTCTTGCGCTTCTTCTTCTTGTCGCCCTTCGAAATGTTCTTCTGCGCCTTGCCAGCCTTCTTGGCGGCCTTCCCGCTAGTCTTGGGCGGCATCTCGAACGTACAACAGCAAGCAGCAAGCGCTCCGCTCTAGTCAGCGTCTCCCCACACAGTGGCACCCGCCGAGCAGTCGAATTCTCTGGGTTTCCTACCCTTTGGTTTTGTAAGAAGAATCAGCGCCCGTTGGCACTCTGTCTTCTGGTTTAGTTACCCTGATTTTCGAAAATCTTAGTGTTTGTTTTAGTTTTAGTGTATGGGACCGTTGCTTATTTCCCGATGTATGTTAGGTGGAAGGAAGGGCGGCTGTTTTGTCTGGATGTTGATTGTTTTTGCTGTGAGATACTAAGCATCACGCAGAATTTACTATTTAGAACTGACGATGGGTCGTAGTGATGGGTGCTTTTTGACGGGGTTGATCTTCCCCGCCGAGGGAATTTATAAGATGGAACTGTGAAAGATGACATGATGTATAGAATTCGATGGATTTTTGCTTGATGGTATGATAGATGGTAGGATGACCAAGCATGACTCTGATCTCCTCATTGCTGCTGTACCACGGAACATCCGCGATTATTCTCAGAACTTTGTTCTGCAGTCTTTCTATCTTGGATAGGTTTGTATCTGCCGCCATGCTCCATACCTCTGAACCATAGAGCACAGCTGGCAGTATTATCACCTTCCAGACTTTCAGTTTCGCTGCAGTTGAGAGTCCTCTACCTTTGAGTAGCGGATATAGTTGGATAAGTCTTGCCTGGCCTTTGTTGCACGCTTCTGTGATGTGGTGACTAAAGGTTAGCCTTTTATCAATCTGTAGGCCAAGATACGTAATCGTATTTTTCCATGGCAGCTGTTGATTTCCAACTATGATGCTTCGTATTGGTGGTTTTGTTTTGTTGGTAAATAGGATTGCCTGGCACTTTGCAGCATTTATTTTTGTCTTCCACAGATTACACCATCTGATAACACGATTCATGTGGCGTTGTAGCCTGCATACGATGTAGTTGATGTTACTTCCGCTATGATATAGTGCCGTGTCGTCGGCATAAAGGGCTATTTGGCCCCCCGGCTCTCGGGGCACATCATTTGTATAGAGAAGGTATAGGAGGGGACCTAACACAGACCCTTGTGGTACTCCTGCTTCTATGTCTCTGATGGGACTGTTGGCGCCATCCAAGGAGGAATAAAATTTCCTGTTTGTCAGGAAGGACCTAATCATTTTGAGTATGTGCAGCGGGCAGTTGAGTTGGGACATCTTATAAAGCAGGCCGCCATGCCACACCCTGTCGAACGCTTTTTCGATATCTAGGAAGATGGCACCAGTGCTATTCCCTTGTTGTCTTTCCGAACATACGTGCTCCACCAGGCGAATGGCCTGCTGTGTGGTGCTATGACCAGCACGAAAACCAAACTGTTCCGGGGTAAGGACGTTGTTGATTTCAAGGAACTGCTGTAGTGGGATTTGTATTAGGGTCTCAAGGAGTTTGGAGAAATGGTTGAGGAGGGAGATGGGTCTGTGGTTTTGTGGGAATAAATGATTTTTGTTGGGTTTGGGAATCGAAATAATTTTTGCAACCTTCCAGGCTGAAGGGAAATCGGCGCCGGGGCGCCCGTCTACCTCGCCGCCGTCATGGAGTACCTCGCGGCTGAGGTGCTCGAGCTGGCCGGAAACGCGGCCCGCGACAACAAGAAGACGCGCATCATCCCGCGCCACCTGCAGCTCGCCATCCGCAACGACGAGGAGCTCAACAAGCTCTTGTCGGGCGTCACCATCGCACAGGGTGGTGTCCTGCCCAACATCCAGGCCGTCCTGCTGCCAAAGAAGACCGAGAAGAAGGCCTAAACAGAGAGCGCGGCGCTGCGCTTGCGTGCTCCCTGCACGCAAACGCGCCTGCCTTTGCCTTGCCGGCTCGGCTCACAACAATCGGCCCTTTTCAGGGCCACCACACAAACCTACGTCCAAAGCAAAGTTTCCGTCGTCCGTGCTCGCCGCACTTTACACAACACGTCCACATACATACATTGCACAGCCAGCGCCGGCGCACGTCCGCCATCTTGTCCACAGCCCGTGTGGCCGAACGCGCACACATTTTGTCGTTTCTCTCTTTTTGTCTTTTTTGTTTCTGCACCCCTCCGCGCACGCACAGAGTCGCGTTCCAAACGACAACGACATCAATACACCGATAATGTGATGATCATTGTTAGCATTATAATGTTTCAATTAAAGGGGCGCGCGTGGCACAGACAAAAAAAAAAAACCAAACAGCTGATCCGATCGATCGATCGATCGATCGATCGATCCGGCCCGCCCGCCTATGCCCACGCCACAAACAAACAACAAACCACGCACACACTGGACTCAGCCGCGCCCATCGCGTCAAACTCAAAAACTAACGCACGCGCAGCAGCAGCAGCAGCAACAACAACAACACGCACAGGCAACACAGACTCTTTCGCACTTTTCAATCTCCGAACAGTGTGGTGGCCCTGAAAAGGGCCGTTTTCGTCTCTCCCACCAAGCACGGGCACGGCACGGCCGCGGGAAGGCCACAACGCAGCACAGCACACCGGCTGGCTGGCTGGCTGGCTGCCTGCCTAACCGCCGAAACCGTACAGGGTGCGCCCCTGCCTCTTCAGGGCGTACACCACGTCCATGGCCGTCACAGTCTTGCGCTTGGCGTGCTCAGTGTACGTCACCGCGTCGCGGATCACGTTCTCCAGGAACACCTTCAGCACTCCGCGGGTCTCCTCGTAGATCAGACCAGAGATGCGCTTCACGCCGCCCCTGCGAGCCAGGCGGCGGATGGCGGGCTTCGTGATGCCCTGGATGTTGTCGCGCAACACCTTGCGGTGCCGCTTGGCGCCACCCTTGCCCAGCCCCTTTCCTCCCTTGCCGCGGCCTGTCATTCTTCTTCCTTCCTCCTCCTCAAAGCAAGCAAGCGAAAAAACACAAGCGCCAGCTCCTCACCCGGCGCTAGCGAGTCGGCTACGGTGCGAGCTCTTTTTTTTTTTTTTTTTTTTTTTTGTTTTTTTTGGACTTTTCATTCCCTTCTCGGATGGAGAAGGGCGGGCTGTTGTAGAGCATGCGATGGGCTCTTTTCAGCCATGGGTTTTAGGTATACTGTTTTGACACAATTTATTTTTGTTGCTGGGGTGCGGGGAAAGGGGTGGATATCTCCCAATTGGGAATTTATTTGCAGGAGTTTGTAGGGGACAGTTCCGGTATTTACCTTAGCGGCCAAGGAAAACCTGCAAAACCCGGCCAGAACTGCTTGTCACGGTCCTTCTCTTTATTTACCGAGACGGAGGCGCCATTGAAGTTGGCGCTGTCGTTCCCGGTGGGCAAGGGCGGCTTCGTGTTCCGCCTCTCGCTCTCTTCTTTTCCTTTCTTCTCTCACTCTGAGGTCCTCTACCCCTGGGGAGGGAGAACTCGGCGTGAGAGGTTGGCTGCTCGTTGTCGTCTCGATTTTGTGCAGCTTCCATGGAGACCTGGTGGGCTCCGTGGCTGCCACTTCCGTTTGCGTGCCGATGGACACCGCATCCGTCGTCTCGGTTTGGGCGCCTCGATGGCGCTTGCACCGTTTGGACGACGTCTGGGTGCCCTCATCGACACGCACGCTGGCTTCTGTGGGGATGGTTGAGGCGCCGTCGGTGGTCTGACTGGCGCGGTTGATCACCATCCTCTTCTTCTTTGTGGTGGTGTCTTCGGTCTGCGTGGCCGCGGACGCGCTGGTGTGTGCCGTCGGCCCATCACATTGAAGGCGCAGAGCCAAGGCTTCCCTCAGCAGGTGGCAGGCAGCCTCCATCTCCGCGTGTAGGGCCATCCGGAAGCGTGACTCCGCTTCCTCCATCAGCGCTTCGATGTTGCCCACACCGCTGCTGCTTGCTGAGTGACGTCCCTCCTGCTCGCGCGGGGGCCCCCCCCCACCACCTCTGCCACTGGCGGGTGGAGGGGCCGGCCGCGCGTTGTGGCGAGGCGCTGCTGCTTTGTTCGGCGTCTCGGGGGTTTCAGCGCTGGCGCGCTTCCGCCTCCTCCTCCTTCTCCTCTTCTTCGTTGTCGGCTTCTCGCGGCGGCCGTCTTCTGTCTGGGCAGAAAATGCCCGGCAGCCACGCCAGCTGGCAACATGGTCGCCGCCACAGCGAGCACATGTTGGCTTGTCGTCTCGAAGCAAAGTGCACTCGCGGGTGTCGTGACCAACACCGCATTTGGCGCACTTCGCTTCGAAGCGGCAGTGCTTTGCCACGTGGCCCTCCCTCTGACACTTAAAACACTGGGGTTTCGTGTCGAGGTCAGGCGGAAGTGGCTCGATCGTAACGTCGAAACCTGCTAGGGTGGTTAACCCGCAGATTCCGACGTCTCTGCTTCCTTCCTGGCTGGAGTCTTCTTGGGGCGGCTCGACAGCCAGGATGAACAGCGGCGGCCTTGTCTTGTTCGAGCTCTCTGCCGCCGCCCCCCTATATAGACTCTGGCCCGCCCTCCCCCCACCACGCGCACCGAGGGCATATAAGCGCGGCGCGGGGCCGCGCGGGCCCGTTGTCAAGGCAGCACCGGACGCTTCGTGTACCGCACGCACCTCCACGCCGCTCTTCCGCTATGGCCCGCACAAAGCAAACGGCCCGCAAGTCCACCGGCGGAAAGGCGCCGCGCAAACAGCTCGCCACCAAGGCGGCGAGGAAGAGCGCGCCCGCCACCGGCGGCGTCAAGAAGCCCCACCGCTACAGGCCGGGCACCGTCGCCCTGCGGGAAATCAGGCGCTACCAGAAGAGCACAGAGCTGCTCATCCGCAAGCTGCCGTTCCAGCGCCTAGTGCGCGAGATCGCCCAGGACTTCAAGACCGACCTGCGCTTCCAGAGCTCCGCAGTCATGGCCCTGCAGGAGGCCAGCGAGGCCTACCTCGTCGGCCTCTTCGAAGACACCAACCTGTGCGCAATCCACGCCAAGCGCGTCACCATCATGCCCAAGGACATCCAGCTCGCGCGCCGCATCCGCGGCGAGCGCGCCTAGAAACCGCGCCGCGCACGCGCGCCCGCCCAACAAAAACGGCCCTTTTCAGGGCCACTAACATCTCTCCGTCGCGAGCAAAACTTTTGTCGGTCTTGCCGCCCCGCAAAACAACAACAACCAATTCCCCTCCCGTCCACAGCCGCTCTCGCCAACAATCGACGTCACTCCCATCCCTCACAATACACACACACAACAGCCGGACGACGTCACCACACACCACGGGTGGCTGGCCGCCGCCGTCTCCGAGGCGCGCGCACGCTACGCTACACTACAACGTCAACGCCACCGCGCCTTCCCAATTCCCGCCGGCCACTTCCACGTCTCACGTCCCCCCGCCGCTTTGAGAGAGAGAGACACAACACACACACACAAAAGACACGACATCCGCAAAGCAAGCAAACACACAAACAAACTAGAGTCTCCAGAAACATACATGAGCAACCAAACGTCGGCCGCCGCAAAAAAAACAACTACAACAAAAACAAATAAAATAAAATAAAAAGACCAACAAACGGCCACAACCGCTCCGCTACCGCGCGCCGCCGCCTACCGCCACCGGCACCACAATCCAACCACCACGGCACGCAAACAGTACCCACAAGGGTCTCACACACAACCAACCACACCGGCGCATGCACGACAATCAACGCCTTCCCGACGTCCTTTGATGGCCCTGAGAAGGGCCGTTTTGGGCCGCGCGACAGCCGCAGCCGTGCCATCGCGCGCCACTAAGACGACGCGGGGGAGGGCGGTGGGGGACGACGGCGTCAAGCGCCAACCCCTCTCCCTTGCCTTTCTTTAACTTTACTACTTTACTTCTTCTTCTTGGGCGACGCCTTCGCCTTAGACGGCGTCGTCGCCTTCTTCGGGCGCGGCGCCTTCGGCTTCTTCGTCGGAACCTTGGCGGCCTTCTTCGCCTTCGACGGCGACTTGGCCTTGGCCGGCTTGGCCGCAGCCGCCTTCTTCGCACCCGCGGGAGCCGCCGACGCCGCAGACGCCTTCTTGGCGGCGCCCGCCTTCCGACCGGTCGCCGCCTTCACGCCACCAGCCTTCTTTGCGCCGGCCGCGCGGCCGCCCTTCTTCTCCTTGCTGGCCGGAGCGGCGCGCTTCTTCTTCGCACCGCCGGCACGAGCCTTGCCGCCCTCGGCCGCCCCGCCGCCGGCGCCGGCAAGCTTGAAAGAGCCGGACGCGCCCTTCCCCTTCGTCTGCACCAGCTCGCCAGCCACGACGGCCGACTTGAGGTACTTCTTGATAAAGGGCGCCAGCTTCTCCGCGTCCAGCTTGTAGTGCGCGGCAATGTACTTCTTGATCGCCTGCAGCGACGAGCCGCCGCGCTCCTTCAGACTCTTGATGGCGGCCGTCACCATCTCAGAGGTGCGCGGGTGCGCAGGCTTGGCGCGCGGCTTCTTCGCAGACGCCGCAGACTTGGCCTTCTTCGTCGTGCCGGTGGCGGCGGGTGCCGCAGCAGTCTCGTTCGTAGCCGCCTGATCTGCCATTATTTCGACGGACGACGCGCGTACACACAACAACAGAACAGCGAGAGAGAGCGGCAAGGCGGCAAGCACGGCAGAGAATAGCCGCCGCGCCGTTTTTTTTTTTTTTTTTTTTTTTTTTTTTTTTTTTTTTTTTTGTGTTGAAGGCAAGGGTGCTATCGCCTGGGGCGATTGGTCCCTCTTGTGTGCTGGTAGGGTTACTTAATTGGGGTCACTATTTATTTATAAATAGGGGCACCATTTTTATTCTTTGGAGGTCCCTTTGGGCACTGATTTGGTCCTTTAGGGCCTCGTTAGTGGTCTTCATTTGGTCATGGCCTATTTCTCTTCTGCTTTTTGTGGTTTCATTTATCTATCCTAACATTCTTGATCCTATGTACTAAACACACTTTCTTGCTGTTCTGACCTATATTTCTATCTACAGTTGCTTGATGTTTCTAACCTATGTAATATCTATCCTTACTTGCTGTTTCTAACCTATGTATTACCTACGCTTGCTTGAACATTCTTGATCCTATGTACTAAACACACTTTCTTGCTGTTCTGACCTATATTTCTATCTACAGTTGCTTGATGTTTCTAACCTATGTAATATCTATCCTTACTTGCTGTTTCTAACCTATGTATTACCTACGCTTTCTTGATGTTTCCACCTAGATCTCGTCCTGGCTCTCTTGATGTTTCCATTATATTCTACAGTAGTCATCCTAGTCTCTTAGTTGCGAATGATGGTCAATGGCACCCTGATTTTGTGCCAGGGTGCTGGTTCGTACGTGGCGATCTCCTCTAACTGATTAAGGTCAGGTCTGAGTCTGTTTACCTTATCCACTAGTCTCGTTGTTGCCTCCTTTACGAGTTCAGCCATTCTTGGCATCTCCAGTTCCCTGTGAACTCTGTCGGTGCCAGTCCATGGAGGGGCATTCAAGATCAGTTTCAGGCACCTGTTTTGCAGCGTCTGGAGCTTTTCGAGGTTGGTTCTGCATGTGATGCCCCAGGAGGAGCATCCATATAACATGGCTGGTAATATAATTGTTTTGTAAATTTTTAGTTTCGTCACTGGCAGCATGTCTTTGCTAGCCAAGATGGGGTATAAGGCATGGATGGCTTTGGTGGTCTTTGTTTTCTTGTCCTCCAAGTGTGTTTTGAAGGTCATTTTTCTGTCTAGGGTGACACCTAGATAGCGGACTGTTTGTTTCCAGGGGATCCGCTCTCCATTGATTTCTACTCTTTCATGGAGTTCCGGGCGTCGTCTGGTAAATAGAATGGCCTCGGTTTTTGCCGCATTTATTTTTATCCGGTTTAGTCTCGCCCATGTTTCGGTTAGGTCGACTTGCTCTTGCAGCTTCCGGATCGTGGTATCCAACCTTCTGTTGCTGGCCAGTAGGGCCGTGTCGTCGGCGAACTGGGCCAGTACTGTGTCCTGGGTTTTTGGTAGGTCGTTCACGTACACTGTGAACAGTGTTGGTGAGATGACTGATCCTTGTGGGATGCCCTCGTGGAGGGTTTTTATTTCCGATCTTTTCCCGTTTATGGCCACAAAACATCTTCTATTCGTCAGGTAGTCGTCTATCAGTTTAAGGTAGCAGCGGGGGAGATCCGTGTCCTCATATAGTTTAACTAGCAGGTTATCTCTCCATACTTTGTCGTAGGCTTTTTCCACGTCCAGAAGGATTGCCGCCGTGAATCTGGAGAGGTTCATGTTTTTCGTGATGAGCTCCGTTATCCTGAGGAGTTGCAGTTCCGCTGACAGGGTTTCCTGATAGGCGAACTGTTCCCTGCGTATGACGTGGTTGTCTAGAAGGGGTTGCCTGATTCGTGGGAGTATTACCCGTTCCAGCACTTTAGACATCGTTGGTAGCAGGCTTATAGGGCGGTGGTTTTCTGGTTTTGTGAGATCCTTGCCTTTCTTTGGGATGGGGACGATTTTGCACACTTTCCACACGTCAGGGAAGTGACTTTTCTGAAGGCATGCATTGATTATGCGGGTGAGCAGTACGAGCGGCTTACGCGGTAGGTGTTTCAGTTGTTCATTGGACACCTTGTCTGGTCCAGGCGCGGAATTGTTGTTTAGTCGCCGTATAATCGTGCGGACTTCACCTGTGGTTGCTAATTCTGCTGTGTCGTTAATTGGATTTGACCTGATTTGCTGAATTGTTGTTTGGATTCTTCTGTTAAACTCTTCTTCGTCGGGTAGTTGTGCTGCTCTCTGCTCCACTCTGTTTTGTAGTTCGTAAGTGGAGGCAAAAAGTTCCGCCTGCCTAAGATCGTCAAAGACCATGTTGTTTTCGTCCTTGAGGGCCGGTTTGCGGTGTTTTTGTGTCCGTAGATTCTTTATGAGCTTCCAGTCGTCTCGCAGGCGTAGTTGGAGTGCCGACATCCTGTCCTCCCAGACCTCTGCCTTCCACTCTTTTGCTCGTTTGTGGATTACCCGTGTGAGCCTGTTGACTTCCCTCCTTGCTTGTGGGTCCCTGGTGCGGATCCATCTGCGACGTTCCTGGTTTTTCAGGTATTTGAGGTCCTGAATTAGTGGTGGGAGTGTGTTGTGTTTGACCTCTAGGAATGTTGTTTTGCTGGACGCTCGTTTGTAGGCTGTGCTTATCTTGTCTGTGATGGTGGTGATGGCTTCTTCTATTTGTTGTTCTGTGTTTAGCGCTGCTGTGGGCGTGACATTGTTGTTTAGCCACCGTTCATATTGTGCCCAGTCGACGTTGATGGTTTGTCGTGGTCGTGGGGGTTCCATTGCGTCACCGATGTGGCCTATTACTGGAAGGTGGTCTGATGTTAGCGCATTTCGTACTTGCAGGTTCAGTTCTGGATCTAAGTTCTTCGTAATGCAGATGTCAAGTACGTCTGGCCGGTGGAGGCTGTTGAAGGGGATGTATGTTATGTCTTTCGGGGCTGTTACTGCTGCGTTGAGGCGACCTTGTAGTTCATGGAGTCTTTCACCTCTTGTATTGCTCCTTCTGCTGTTCCAGGTTTCGTTCTTCGCATTAAGGTCTCCACATAGGAGGACCCGTTCGTGGTTGTCGAAAATCCACGTGAGATCATGTTCATGGAGTTCTGCTCTGGGGCTGATGTATGCAGCTACTAGGGCTATTTTTCCTTGTGCCGTTTCTATATGCACAATTGTGGCCTCAAGTGAGTGCATCGGCGGCGTGATCTCAGGGTGGTGGGTGATGTGGGGACGGATGTATATGGCTGTGCCTCCGCCCCTCCTGTTGACTCTATCTGTCCTGTGGCATATCATGTTGCGGAGGTTTAGCGTTGCGTTTTGTTGTAAGTGGGTTTCAGTGACGAAGAGGACGTCTATCTTCTGCTCTTCAACGAATTCGTTGAGTAGTTCTCTTTTGTTGGCAATTCCATTTGCATTGAAATTGCAGAATCGGAGGTGTTTCTTCTTTGATGGCCTAAAATCCATTGAAGGTGCCGAAGATAGTCATCATTCCTCCAATGACGGTTGTGATCTTGGACATAATGTCCGGTGCCTGAGTAAAGTTGTTCATGAGCGTTGTTAGTTGTTGTAATATGTTTGAGGATTGGACTTTGTCCCATATTGTTTTTAGCTTGTTGACAAAGCTGAGGATTGATTCTAGGCCATTATTGTTGGCAGTGGCGTTGTTGTTTTGCGGCGGCAGGGTTGCCCAGTTTCTTCTTCCTGATCGGCTGGCTTCTGCTGGTGTGGGCATTGCCGTTGGTCGAATTGTCGGTCTGGGTGCAGGTGCTTGTCTTTCTGGTCGCTGTTTGTTGTATGCTTCGATGGCCTTTTGGTATTCTTCACAGCCTCTGAATGAAGCTGGGTGGCCATCTTTGTTGCAATTTACACAGTGAGGAGCTCCCTCTTTCGGTAATGGGCACTGGAATGCTCTGTGGTCCCCGCCACATCGGACGCACCGCGTCGGCATGTTGCAGTAATTTGCTGTGTGGAAGAACCCCTGGCACTTTTTGCACTGTGGGGGGCCTTCTCTGCTTTTGTATGATTCTACCGTAATTTTGGTGTCCAGTAGGTATCTCGTATTATATATTGCCTCGTTTTCTGGGTTTTTCTCTAATGTTACACAGAAGACATCCATTGGACGTAACTCCTTCGTGTTTTCGTCCCTCTTTTTGTACTGGTGTATGTTGGTTGTGGCGAAGTTGTGTTGTTGTAGTTCTTCTTCTATTTCTTGTTCCTTGACGGTGTTTGGTAGGCCCTTTATGACCACTTTCAGTTGTCTGTCGGCTTGTGGCTGGTGGGTGAAGTTTCCGATTCGGTGGTGGTTAAAGAATTCCAGCGCTGTGCGTTGGTCCTTTATCGATTCAAAATGGTATTTGATCGATTTTCCTTTATGGATGGCCTTGATGGGGCCTTCCATATATTGCTTTAGGGTTTTGTTCAGGGTTAGATAGTGCCCTGGATATTCAATTGTAATCGGCGGGACGCGTGGTCTTTTTGGAACCGCTCGTTGCGCCGGTGCGGTTGTGGTCTGCTGTTGAGGTGTGGGGTCCGCTGTTGTGTTGTTTGCGGCCTCCAGATTGGTGGTGTTGTCATTCAGCGCGTCGTATCTGTTCGCCGTCGGGACGGTGAACTTGTTCGGCGCATCTGTTTCTGAGGAGTTTTTTCTCTTCAGGGTTTTTCTGGCTCGTTGGAATTCGCCCTGGCCATCGTCGAATTCCATCTCCTCGTCACTTGAGAATTTTGGGTTGCCCTTGTTTGTTACCGAGTCGTCGCTGTCTGAGTTGTCTGCAGCATTGTTGTCGGTAATGTTGTGGCGCGCTAGCTCCTGCCGGTGCTTGGCGGCCATCTTGTCGTCTCTGCGTTCCAGCGACGTGTGTGAATGGTCTTGTTTCGTCGAAACGGGGTTTCGGCGGGAAGGGTGGGGGTTTACAGACTCAGACCTAGCCCTAGCCCTGTCCGCGGAAGCTGACTTTGCCCTATGATTCAAATCTTTCCTGGAGGCGCGCGGACGTACCCCGCCCAGGGAGTCGGCCACCTGTCGGTCGACTGCCTGGTGAGGAGGCCCTGGTGCCTCTTCATTCCCTATGCTAAACATTCCTATCCCATCCGGCTATCCCGGAGGATCTCGCCTATCACTAGTAAGACGGCCCTATCAGGACACAATTGCTTTTTAACACGCAGTGGGAGCACTTCAAACTTAAAAGTTCGCAGCGCACCCTCCGCGTGTGCACACAGCTCGGCTGCTCGGAGACCGATGCGCCGCGCCGCCAGGCCCAGCCAGTGTCGCGGGCGGGCGCGGACGGCCGAGAGAGCGGCCGCCACTCTGCGCGCCGCCGCGCCGCGCCTCCCGCGCTTGCTACCGCCCAACGTCCGACAGCCTGTGCGGACCAGCCCCAAACCTGCGCCGCAACCACCCGCGCCATTCAAACCACCGAGGATGGGGCTACACACGGCCACACCACAGTCGCCAACCAGTCGCCACGGCAGCGCCGCAAACCACGGCCAAACTGCAGCTACCGCGCGCCACAGCCTGGCTCGGCCCGCCGAGAATCGCCGCCCCCGCCCAAATGCCGCCCCCACAGCCCCAGCCGACGACCCGCCACAATGGCCAAACCTTCGGCAAAACTGGCGCACCGTCGCCGCGCCAGCCCGGCCAGCGCGGCCGCCGCCACAGCCACACAAGCGGAGGCGTGCGGCGATGACGGCCGTGCAAACGCACCTCCGCCGCCCCATCGCCCTCCCACCGTTTCCCGATCGGCCCGCGGCCGTCGGGCCACCTCGCCCGCCAACATTCGCGCCCGTTTCCCACAAAATTGCCCGCCGCAAAACAAAAACGAGCGCCGCCTGCGCAACATGGGCACCGGCCAACCGAGGCGCCGCCGCCCCTCGCCGCTTTAAGCGAGGGTGGCTAACCGCCATCCGCAACTACAGACGCACCGAATCTGCCTTCAAAAGCACACACCGACAGCCGACCTCTAACATTTAGACTCCGCAAGCCACCCAACGGTGTGTGGCGGAGGGCACTTCACGTGCCAATGTCATTTACCTCCCTTTGCTGTTCCAGTCGCGTATGGTTCGCGGGACGAACCGACAGTCTGCAAAAAAAACGCCTCCGTGCGCGCTCGAATCTCTCTAACCACATCCATTCGTGATCTCCTCGGGAGGTATACGCAATATATTCGATACCCCATCCAGAAACGCAATATCTCGAAACCTGGCGAGCAAGCTACACCGCGATGCAGAGCGCCTCTATTGCAGAGTCTGCCGCTTGGGTTTGTTAAACATCTCCGTAACGCTATCACGGTTACCAAATGACCCTGCGACGAAACGTTGGATCGTCTCCGTCGCCTCCGTCAACGCGACCTGGTACGGATCCCACACTGATGGGCAACACGCACGTATAGGTCGAACGAACGGGTGTTTTGTAAGCCACCTCCTCCTTTGTTGATGGACGACATTTGCTACGCATTCTCCCAATAAATCGCAACCTGGTACCCGCCTTACCAACAATTACTTTTGTTTGTTTTTTTTTTTGTTTTTTTTTTTTAATATGATGATCATCCCACTCCCAATCACTCCGCACGCATACTCCCAGATATTTTACAGACGTAACTGCTACCAGTGTTTGTCCCGCTATCATATAATCAATCATACAATAAAGGGTCCGTCTTTCTATATTATTCGCAATACATGTTAAGGGACAGTTGCCACTCCCTGCACCACGTGCCTATCCGCTGCAGATCGTCCTGCATTTTTCGCTGCAACTTCTCTGTATACTACAGCATCATCCGCGAAAAGACGCATGCAACGTCCGACACTATCTACTAGGTCATTTATATACATTGTGTGTGAAGAGCAATGGGTCCCATAACACTCCCCTGTGGCACGCCAGAGGTTACTTTAACGTCTGTAGACGTCTCTCCATTGATAACACAACATGCTGTGTTCTGTTTGCTACAATCTCTTCAGTCCAGCCACACACACTTGGTCCGACATTCTGCAGACACTTACTTTGTTTATCAGGCGACAGTGCGGAACTGTATCGAACGCCCTCCTTCCGGATGTCAACCAAAATGGCATCTACCTGGGAGCCTGTATCTAATATTTTCTGGGTCCCATGAACAAATAAAGCGCGTTGGGTCTCACACGATCGCTGTTTCCGGAATCCATGTTGATTCCTACATAGTAGACACTGGGTTTCCAAAAAACGACATGCTACTACTCGAGCATAAAACATGTTCTCACATTCTACAACCGATCGACGTCACAGATATAGGGCCTATAGTTTTGCGCATCTGCTCGACGACCCTTCTTCAAGCCCGGGACTGCCTGTGCTCTTTTCCAATCATTTGGAACCCTCCGTTCCTCTAGAGACTTGCGGTACACGGCTGTTAGGAGGTTCTGTCGCGTACTCTGTGTAGGTAGAATCGAATTGGTATCCCGTCAGGTCCAGTGGACTTTCCTCTGTTGAGTGATTCCAGTTGCTTTTCTATTCCTCCTTGGACACTTATTTCGATGTCAGCCATTTTTTCGTTTGTGCGAGAAGGAACTGCAGTGCGGTCGTCCTCCGTGAAACAGCTTTGGAAACAGGTGTTTAGTATTTCACAGCTTTACGCGTGTCATCCTCTGTTTCAATGCCATCATCATCCCGGAGTGTCTGGATATGCCGTTTCGAGCCGCTTACTACTGATTCAACGTACGACCACAACGTCCTAGGATTTGATTTGATTTCCTGTCACGTCGGTACATGGAATTTTACTTTCGCATTCACCGGACGCTTCACGCATAGCCCTCCTTACGCTAACTTTGGACATCGTTTAGCGTCTGTTTGTCTGAGAGGTTTTGGCTGCGTTTCAACTTTGAGTGAAGCTCTCCTTGCTTTCGCTATAGTTTCCTAAACTTTGGTTGTTGTACCGCGGTGGGTTTTTCCCATCCCTCACAGTTTTACTCGGCACGTACCTGTCTAAGACGCGTTTTACGATTGCCTTGCACTTTCTCCATAAACACTCAACATTGTCAGTGTCGGAGCAGACATTTGCGTTTTCATCTGTCTGCTAGTCTCAAATCTGCCTTCTATTACTCTTGCTAAACAGATAAACCTTCCTCCCTTTTTTGTGTATATTCCTATTAACGTCCATATTCAGCGATGCTGCAACGGCCTCTTGATCACTGGGTCCCTGTTCTGCACATACAGAGTCGACAAGTTCGGGGTCTGTTTGTCATCGGTAGGTCCACGATGTTATCTCCACGAGTCGGTTCTCTCTCTGTTTAATTGCTCGCGGTAATTTTCGTTCGGATGGTGCACTCGGTATACTGTCACTCGATGCTCTGTCCCTACCACCCGTCCTGAACATCTGGCACATTGAAATCTCCACCTAAGACTGTAACACGCTGAGGAAAGGAAAATGTATGTCCACATTTTCTCTCACTTGTTCGGCCACTAATGCTGCTGAGTCGCGAGGTCGGTAAAAGGAGCCAATTATCAACCTAGCTCGGCTGTTGAGTGTACCCTCCACCCACAATAGTTCACAGGAACCGTCCACCACTTCTACTTCACTACACAGGATAAACTACTACTAACAGCGACGAACCACTCCACCACCGGTTGCATGCACGCTATCCTTTCTAAAGCACCGTCTGTACCTATAACGATTGCAGCTTCGGCGCTTTCTATCAGCGCTTGACGTTCCGGTACTTTACCAACGCAGAGCTTCGACAGTTGACAATTACAATACCGATTGCCGCTTGGGTCCCCGCATGTCCTGACCTTGCCCCGCGCCCGTTGCCCTTTCCGTACTTGCCCAAGGGCCATCCAACCTAAACAGAACCGCCCAGCCCACGCCACACAACCCCTGCTACCCGTGTAGCCGCTTGTTGCGTATAGTGGACTCCACCTAAGACTATATAACATAACATGCCCTAAGGCATTCGCGGTGTACACCACCCTAAGGTGAGGTTAGGTTAGGTTAGGTGGACGTGGGTTAGGTTAAGGGTTACAGTTAGGTTAAGCGTCAAAGTTAGGTTAAGCGTTCGGACGTGAGGCGTCAGGTGGCCGCACCTACCTTTACGGCCGGACATCTTAGGTTAGAGGTTAGGTTAGGTTAAGGCGCCGAGAGGTCCGCGGTCAGGTTACGTTCACCTTCGGGCGCCACACGTAGGTTTCAAAGGTGTGTCGGTCGGTCGTCGGCAAGCCGCAAAAACTACAGACGACGTCGACCAAACCGCCGCACGACCGAGCAGGAGGCAGATATAAAACACACACACACACAAAAACAAAATTAAACACCACCCACCGGCCAAAGGGCACCAACAACCACAAACCCGAGCACCACGTCGACCAGAGGCAACCCGCCGCTCACGCGACATGGCTGGCAACTAAGGGGCAAACGGCAACGGCGCTTTCCGCACCGGGCCGGATGCACGTACGACAACACCGCTACCCGTACGCAGGCCTCCCATTGCACACAGCCGCTCTGTGTTTGAACATCATCAATGGCGCGCCCGCGGCTCGTCGCGGGCGCAGCCATAACGCCGCCACTTTTGCACCAACACATTCACGCACCGCAAAACAGCTCGCCGACACAGCACAGCCGACAAACAAAAACAACCCGCGAGACGGGGGCGACAACGACAACGATGACAACAACAACAGCAGCAAACAACTCGCACCAAGCGTCCAACAGGTAACAAACGGACAAGCACAGCCTCTGCTAACGGCCACGACGCCAGCGGCACACTGCTCCTTTCCCGCCACACTCGATTTCACAACGCACGCACGCGACCCCGTCAACGACACGACACGACACACGACGGGCTCCCTTCCCGCAACCTACACCTTTCCGCCACTACGCACAGCTCCACCCGACGCGCCCGTCGCAACGACACTACTGCACGCACTATCCACCCGCCTCCTCCTCTCCCCCCCCTTCCCGTACACAACAACACAGCCAAAAACAACACTCACGACCCAAACATACTAACGACATGGCACGTGCATCGGCGCACACCCCAACCAGTCACCGTCGACAACCACACGCAAGGCACGAAACCGGCGTCCTTCCACGTTGCCATCAAAGCTGCACAAACAACCACAGGAGGAACCACCAACAACGGCCCGCCCGCCCGCCCGCCCGCCCCAATATTCTCCCACCCTCACCTCACGCCGCAACCACCAAACGCACATTCCCGCTCGCTACCACACACCTCTCGGCAGCCGCTTCGCAAACACATGACGTGACGTGACATCATCACATCACGGGCTACGCACGCACACCGACCCACTTTCCTGCCCTTCGCCCTCTTCTTTCCGACGCCTGCCTTCGGCCGAGCACACGTACGTGGGTGGCACAACGCCCAACACAGTCACACACAGTCGACAGGCGCACGCCCAGGCACGCAACGACGCAGCGCAGCAAAGGCGCCCGCAACACATACCTCCTCTCTCTTCTCGCCGCCGCCGCCGACCGACCGCCCGCCCGCCAGCCAGCCAGCCAGCCAGCCAGCCAGCCACTCGCAATGTGCACTGCCAACCAGCCACACGTCCACCGCGCCGCCTCCGACCACCCGCCAGGGGGCGCTCACGTCCGCGACAACAGCGCGGCCCGCCGCCGGGCGGGCCCAGCCGAACCCAGCCCAGCCGGCGCGCGCTGCTCTGCACTCGGCGCGCCGCACATCCTGCTGCAGACCGGGCTCGTCTCTCTGTACGCGTCTGCCCGCATCTCGTCTTCCTGCGCATCAACACAACGAGGCCGCGTGAGCAAACCCCCCCGTCACAACGCCACATCACACACTGCCTCGTCTACCGCCGAAATGCACTCACCAGCCATCCGCTTCGTCTTCGTCTTGTTTACTCGTTGTTGTTGCAGCGGCGCACACAGCCCCGGCCGGCCGCATCCGAGGGTGGCCCGCCGCCAGCGTCTCCTCCTTGGGCACAGGTGCGGTGCCGTGCCGTGGCCGCCCATCCATCCAACCGCACTCATTTGCTGGCCGCCTCTGCTGCAGAAGAAGACAAAAAACGAAACGTACAAACATACACGCACCCACAGCGTGGCCACACACGGACGGGACCGACAGGCTCCAAGGCGACCAAAGGATAAAAACAAAATAAAAAAACAAAAAGACGCAAGCAAGCAACAAGCACAGGCTGTCGCCTCGCGCCTCTGTCCTTCCGCCCCCGCCCTTCTCTCCCACCACATGCCCACAAACACCACCGCCTCCCCCTCCCCGCACCTCCACATTCGCCCCCTCCATTTGTTCCTTTCTCGCTCTTCCCTTCTGTGTGTCTGCGTGCGTGCGCGGGCGGCGCCTCTCAACATCCGCCGGCCGTCCGTCCCGTTTTCGCCGTACCACACACGCCACCGCCTCCTCCCCGTCCACCACCGCCGCCCCTGTCCGCCCCGCACAACACCATACACCGCTGCTTGTCCTGGCCGTTGCCACCAAAGGCGCCAGCCGCAAACCGCGCCAACGCCGCAGCGCGCGTGCGTCCTTCCTTCTTGCTTCCTTCTCCGTGCCGACGCGGCCTCTATTCCCGCACCCATTCGGCCGACGACACAGCCGTTGGGCTCCGCACTGCGCGTACCGGCGTTACGCACGCACACCCACCCCCCTCGCGAACGCACGACTCATTGTCTTTGTTGTTTCTCCTCTTTCTTAACGTCTTTGTTTGTTTTGTTTTTTGTTTTTTGTTTTTTTTTTCGTTTTTCCCCACCGCCACATGTGACACAATGCCTCCCTCCACCTTTCGTTCGTGGTTGCTTGCTTTGTTTCTCTTTCTCATTGGTACACGTCCGACGCGCTCCATTTCCACCACACCACGGCCATCAGCCTCCTCAACGGGCAGGCGCAGTGTGCCATTCTCCGGCGCACAAGCACACCGCGCGGTACTGGCGCGGCTCGCTCTCCTCGCCCCCACGCCACGCCACGCCACGCCACCGGTGCGCAGCAGCACATGTGATGTCTCGCAACACGACACGCGGTGCGCACACCCCGACCACGCGGCTCTAAAGGCATGGCACCGGCGACATGCGCCGCCCCAGCCACGCATCCGTCGTCTCACGTTGTTCACTGCCAGCCGCGTCGGAGGCTACAACCGCAACCACCACAACAACGGTCCCCCTCCCGGCAACACATTTGTTGCACAAACAAACACAACCGCCGAGCGCAGCGCGAACCACCCACACGCGCCCTCCGCGTCTCCTTTCTCCTTTCGCCCCCTCCCATCTCCCGAATATGCCAGCAGCGCAGCGTTACGCGTGCCCCTCACCCGTCCACACTACCGCGAAACGAACACGCCTTCCGGGCCACCTGCAAGGGCACGCCCACCACCAAATACTGCCGTATTCACGGACGCAGTTCGCAACACGCAACGCACTCTCCACCTACCTTCTTTCTCTCGTCCCTTCTCTTTACAAACAAAACAAACACACAAACCAACCACGGCTAACACACTTTTTCGCGACACCTTTGACTGCGTTATCTCGACCGTGACGGCAGCTATCGACCATCCATTCCCCACTACACACACACACACACACACACACACACACACACACATCATTCGCTACACCGCACACGAAACGGCAAGGGCAAGGCACTCTCTCATAGATTCTTCCTCCGAGCCATATCGGGCGAACGTTGCATCCGGGAAGGCAATGCAATTCAGCCGTCACCACGGCCGACACTTGCAGCCGCGCCGTAAACGCATGTCAGTGCGGCTGCAATGCACGGGAACGTTCCGTTGCTCTAGACAGCGCCTCTCCGTTTTTCCCCTGTCTCGTTTTCCGGTGATTGCTTCTCCTTCTTCTTTTTCTTCGTTTCGTTTCGTTTTATTATTTTCGTTCCCCTCCTCCACCATTGTTTCCGTCCCCACAGTTTTTTTTTTTGGCTCATTCCACACGTTCTGCCCAGACAAGACATGACATCCGACCGATCACAGTCAGCCTTTCGTCACCGTTCGCAGCGCCGACGGTGCCACAGTGAGACGGGTGTTCAGACCGACACGTTGCCATGATGCCCATAGACAGCTACTCAGGGCCGCCGGATCGGATCACATCACATCACCGACAAACCGGCCATTTCACCGGGGGACACAGACAACCGCGTGTACGCCCATAACAACAAACAACGGCCGTCGTCGTCTACCGTCACTGAACCGAACACACGTGCACCTTGAATGACGACACCGGCGTGCGTGCGCACAACAATCAATCATTCAAATCAACTGCAGAAACGGCTATCAAAATCAAGGGCCAAATAAATGGGTACACCACCGTGCGTGTCGCCTACCCCACCCGCCCGTACAATTCTTGCGTCTTCTTAATGACTAGTAAAGACACGTCCATTTTTTTTTTTTAAAACGTCACCAACACACCTCCACGCCGTACAGCAAAGGGAATAGTAAGACGGCAACACAACATTTCACCCTCGCCATCATGTATGTATGATGTGACAACAAACAAACCCGCCGACGGCCCTAACGGTGACATCCAACAGTCGCGAGGGGTTTCAATTGCAGTCACGTGACTAACCGGGCAGACAGAGACAAAGAAAGGAAAGGAATCAGCGACACAGACAACACCTCCTGTCTATGGTGTCGACAAACAAACAACCAACCAACCAACCAACCACGCCAAGACTCGCGAGCACGCATAACCACCACCACCAGCTGCTTCGCAACCAACCAAACCGGGTAGCTATGCGCCGCATCACACAAACAACAATTCCGCTCTTCCCGCAAAGGCAATTTGGTGGCCCTGAAAAGGGCCGTTTTGCCGCTCTCGCAACGGAGGGGAGCTCCCTAGAGCCTTAACCCCCTCACTTGGAGCTCGTGTACTTGGTCACCGCCTTCGTGCCCTCGCTCACGGCGTGCTTGGCCAGCTCGCCAGGCAGCAAGAGCCGCACAGCCGTCTGGATCTCGCGGGACGTGATGGTCGAGCGCTTGTTGTAGTGCGCCAGGCGAGACGCCTCGGCCGCAATGCGCTCGAAAATGTCGTTCACGAAGCTGTTCATGATGCTCATCGCCTTCGACGAGATGCCCGTGTCGGGGTGCACCTGCTTCAGCACCTTGTAGATGTAGATGGCATAGCTCTCCTTCCTCTTGCGCTTCTTCTTCTTGTCGCCCTTCGAAATGTTCTTCTGCGCCTTGCCAGCCTTCTTGGCGGCCTTCCCGCTAGTCTTGGGCGGCATCTCGAACGTACAACAGCAAGCAGCAAGCGCTCCGCTCTAGTCAGCGTCTCCCCACACAGTGGCACCCGCCGCTACCGCAACACCCCACCTTTACCAGCTCGCCCTGTTGCGGCCGCCGACCAATGGGGCGCGCGCGCAACCGGCCGCCGCACCCGAGCCCATAAAGGGACCCCCACCCTAGTCCCGCCGCCACGCACTCCGCTGCTCGACTCGCTGCGGCTCGCACCGTTACGTTACGTGTTTCAACTAGCCAAACGCCATGTCCGGACGCGGAAAGGGAGGCAAAGTCAAGGGCAAGTCAAAGTCCCGCTCAAGCAGGGCTGGGCTCCAGTTCCCGGTCGGCAGAATCCACCGCCTCCTGCGCAAGGGAAACTACGCCGAGCGCGTCGGCGCCGGGGCGCCCGTCTACCTCGCCGCCGTCATGGAGTACCTCGCGGCTGAGGTGCTCGAGCTGGCCGGAAACGCGGCCCGCGACAACAAGAAGACGCGCATCATCCCGCGCCACCTGCAGCTCGCCATCCGCAACGACGAGGAGCTCAACAAGCTCTTGTCGGGCGTCACCATCGCACAGGGTGGTGTCCTGCCCAACATCCAGGCCGTCCTGCTGCCAAAGAAGACCGAGAAGAAGGCCTAAACAGAGAGCGCGGCGCTGCGCTTGCGTGCTCCCTGCACGCAAACGCGCCTGCCTTTGCCTTGCCGGCTCGGCTCACAACAATCGGCCCTTTTCAGGGCCACCACACAAACCTACGTCCAAAGCAAAGTTTCCGTCGTCCGTGCTCGCCGCACTTTACACAACACGTCCACATACATACATTGCACAGCCAGCGCCGGCGCACGTCCGCCATCTTGTCCACAGCCCGTGTGGCCGAACGCGCACACATTTTGTCGTTTCTCTCTTTTTGTCTTTTTTGTTTCTGCACCCCTCCGCGCACGCACAGAGTCGCGTTCCAAACGACAACGACATCAATACACCGATAATGTGATGATCATTGTTAGCATTATAATGTTTCAATTAAAGGGGCGCGCGTGGCACAGACAAAAAAAAAAAAAACCAAACAGCTGATCCGATCGATCGATCGATCGATCGATCGATCCGGCCCGCCCGCCTATGCCCACGCCACAAACAAACAACAAACCACGCACACACTGGACTCAGCCGCGCCCATCGCGTCAAACTCAAAAACTAACGCACGCGCAGCAGCAGCAGCAGCAACAACAACAACACGCACAGGCAACACAGACTCTTTCGCACTTTTCAATCTCCGAACAGTGTGGTGGCCCTGAAAAGGGCCGTTTTCGTCTCTCCCACCAAGCACGGGCACGGCACGGCCGCGGGAAGGCCACAACGCAGCACAGCACACCGGCTGGCTGGCTGGCTGGCTGCCTGCCTAACCGCCGAAACCGTACAGGGTGCGCCCCTGCCTCTTCAGGGCGTACACCACGTCCATGGCCGTCACAGTCTTGCGCTTGGCGTGCTCAGTGTACGTCACCGCGTCGCGGATCACGTTCTCCAGGAACACCTTCAGCACTCCGCGGGTCTCCTCGTAGATCAGACCAGAGATGCGCTTCACGCCGCCCCTGCGAGCCAGGCGGCGGATGGCGGGCTTCGTGATGCCCTGGATGTTGTCGCGCAACACCTTGCGGTGCCGCTTGGCGCCACCCTTGCCCAGCCCCTTTCCTCCCTTGCCGCGGCCTGTCATTCTTCTTCCTTCCTCCTCCTCAAAGCAAGCAAGCGAAAAAACACAAGCGCCAGCTCCTCACCCGGCGCTAGCGAGTCGGCTACGGTGCGAGCTCTCTGCCGCCGCCCCCCTATATAGACTCTGGCCCGCCCTCCCCCCACCACGCGCACCGAGGGCATATAAGCGCGGCGCGGGGCCGCGCGGGCCCGTTGTCAAGGCAGCACCGGACGCTTCGTGTACCGCACGCACCTCCACGCCGCTCTTCCGCTATGGCCCGCACAAAGCAAACGGCCCGCAAGTCCACCGGCGGAAAGGCGCCGCGCAAACAGCTCGCCACCAAGGCGGCGAGGAAGAGCGCGCCCGCCACCGGCGGCGTCAAGAAGCCCCACCGCTACAGGCCGGGCACCGTCGCCCTGCGGGAAATCAGGCGCTACCAGAAGAGCACAGAGCTGCTCATCCGCAAGCTGCCGTTCCAGCGCCTAGTGCGCGAGATCGCCCAGGACTTCAAGACCGACCTGCGCTTCCAGAGCTCCGCAGTCATGGCCCTGCAGGAGGCCAGCGAGGCCTACCTCGTCGGCCTCTTCGAAGACACCAACCTGTGCGCAATCCACGCCAAGCGCGTCACCATCATGCCCAAGGACATCCAGCTCGCGCGCCGCATCCGCGGCGAGCGCGCCTAGAAACCGCGCCGCGCACGCGCGCCCGCCCAACAAAAACGGCCCTTTTCAGGGCCACTAACATCTCTCCGTCGCGAGCAAAACTTTTGTCGGTCTTGCCGCCCCGCAAAACAACAACAACCAATTCCCCTCCCGTCCACAGCCGCTCTCGCCAACAATCGACGTCACTCCCATCCCTCACAATACACACACACAACAGCCGGACGACGTCACCACACACCACGGGTGGCTGGCCGCCGCCGTCTCCGAGGCGCGCGCACGCTACGCTACACTACAACGTCAACGCCACCGCGCCTTCCCAATTCCCGCCGGCCACTTCCACGTCTCACGTCCCCCCGCCGCTTTGAGAGAGAGAGACACAACACACACACACAAAAGACACGACATCCGCAAAGCAAGCAAACACACAAACAAACTAGAGTCTCCAGAAACATACATGAGCAACCAAACGTCGGCCGCCGCAAAAAAAACAACTACAACAAAAACAAATAAAATAAAATAAAAAGACCAACAAACGGCCACAACCGCTCCGCTACCGCGCGCCGCCGCCTACCGCCACCGGCACCACAATCCAACCACCACGGCACGCAAACAGTACCCACAAGGGTCTCACACACAACCAACCACACCGGCGCATGCACGACAATCAACGCCTTCCCGACGTCCTTTGATGGCCCTGAGAAGGGCCGTTTTGGGCCGCGCGACAGCCGCAGCCGTGCCATCGCGCGCCACTAAGACGACGCGGGGGAGGGCGGTGGGGGACGACGGCGTCAAGCGCCAACCCCTCTCCCTTGCCTTTCTTTAACTTTACTACTTTACTTCTTCTTCTTGGGCGACGCCTTCGCCTTAGACGGCGTCGTCGCCTTCTTCGGGCGCGGCGCCTTCGGCTTCTTCGTCGGAACCTTGGCGGCCTTCTTCGCCTTCGACGGCGACTTGGCCTTGGCCGGCTTGGCCGCAGCCGCCTTCTTCGCACCCGCGGGAGCCGCCGACGCCGCAGACGCCTTCTTGGCGGCGCCCGCCTTCCGACCGGTCGCCGCCTTCACGCCACCAGCCTTCTTTGCGCCGGCCGCGCGGCCGCCCTTCTTCTCCTTGCTGGCCGGAGCGGCGCGCTTCTTCTTCGCACCGCCGGCACGAGCCTTGCCGCCCTCGGCCGCCCCGCCGCCGGCGCCGGCAAGCTTGAAAGAGCCGGACGCGCCCTTCCCCTTCGTCTGCACCAGCTCGCCAGCCACGACGGCCGACTTGAGGTACTTCTTGATAAAGGGCGCCAGCTTCTCCGCGTCCAGCTTGTAGTGCGCGGCAATGTACTTCTTGATCGCCTGCAGCGACGAGCCGCCGCGCTCCTTCAGACTCTTGATGGCGGCCGTCACCATCTCAGAGGTGCGCGGGTGCGCAGGCTTGGCGCGCGGCTTCTTCGCAGACGCCGCAGACTTGGCCTTCTTCGTCGTGCCGGTGGCGGCGGGTGCCGCAGCAGTCTCGTTCGTAGCCGCCTGATCTGCCATTATTTCGACGGACGACGCGCGTACACACAACAACAGAACAGCGAGAGAGAGCGGCAAGGCGGCAAGCACGGCAGAGAATAGCCGCCGCGCCGCCAGGCCCAGCCAGTGTCGCGGGCGGGCGCGGACGGCCGAGAGAGCGGCCGCCACTCTGCGCGCCGCCGCGCCGCGCCTCCCGCGCTTGCTACCGCCCAACGTCCGACAGCCTGTGCGGACCAGCCCCAAACCTGCGCCGCAACCACCCGCGCCATTCAAACCACCGAGGATGGGGCTACACACGGCCACACCACAGTCGCCAACCAGTCGCCACGGCAGCGCCGCAAACCACGGCCAAACTGCAGCTACCGCGCGCCACAGCCTGGCTCGGCCCGCCGAGAATCGCCGCCCCCGCCCAAATGCCGCCCCCACAGCCCCAGCCGACGACCCGCCACAATGGCCAAACCTTCGGCAAAACTGGCGCACCGTCGCCGCGCCAGCCCGGCCAGCGCGGCCGCCGCCACAGCCACACAAGCGGAGGCGTGCGGCGATGACGGCCGTGCAAACGCACCTCCGCCGCCCCATCGCCCTCCCACCGTTTCCCGATCGGCCCGCGGCCGTCGGGCCACCTCGCCCGCCAACATTCGCGCCCGTTTCCCACAAAATTGCCCGCCGCAAAACAAAAACGAGCGCCGCCTGCGCAACATGGGCACCGGCCAACCGAGGCGCCGCCGCCCCTCGCCGCTTTAAGCGAGGGTGGCTAACCGCCATCCGCAACTACAGACGCACCGAATCTGCCTTCAAAAGCACACACCGACAGCCGACCTCTAACATTTAGACTCCGCAAGCCACCCAACGGTGTGTGGCGGAGGGCACTTCACGTGCCAATGTCATTTACCTCCCTTTGCTGTTCCAGTCGCGTATGGTTCGCGGGACGAACCGACAGTCTGCAAAAAAAACGCCTCCGTGCGCGCTCGAATCTCTCTAACCACATCCATTCGTGATCTCCTCGGGAGGTATACGCAATATATTCGATACCCCATCCAGAAACGCAATATCTCGAAACCTGGCGAGCAAGCTACACCGCGATGCAGAGCGCCTCTATTGCAGAGTCTGCCGCTTGGGTTTGTTAAACATCTCCGTAACGCTATCACGGTTACCAAATGACCCTGCGACGAAACGTTGGATCGTCTCCGTCGCCTCCGTCAACGCGACCTGGTACGGATCCCACACTGATGGGCAACACGCACGTATAGGTCGAACGAACGGGTGTTTTGTAAGCCACCTCCTCCTTTGTTGATGGACGACATTTGCTACGCATTCTCCCAATAAATCGCAACCTGGTACCCGCCTTACCAACAATTACTTTTGTTTGTTTTTTTTTTTTGTTTTTTTTTTTTAATATGATGATCATCCCACTCCCAATCACTCCGCACGCATACTCCCAGATATTTTACAGACGTAACTGCTACCAGTGTTTGTCCCGCTATCATATAATCAATCATACAATAAAGGGTCCGTCTTTCTATATTATTCGCAATACATGTTAAGGGACAGTTGCCACTCCCTGCACCACGTGCCTATCCGCTGCAGATCGTCCTGCATTTTTCGCTGCAACTTCTCTGTATACTACAGCATCATCCGCGAAAAGACGCATGCAACGTCCGACACTATCTACTAGGTCATTTATATACATTGTGTGTGAAGAGCAATGGGTCCCATAACACTCCCCTGTGGCACGCCAGAGGTTACTTTAACGTCTGTAGACGTCTCTCCATTGATAACACAACATGCTGTGTTCTGTTTGCTACAATCTCTTCAGTCCAGCCACACACACTTGGTCCGACATTCTGCAGACACTTACTTTGTTTATCAGGCGACAGTGCGGAACTGTATCGAACGCCCTCCTTCCGGATGTCAACCAAAATGGCATCTACCTGGGAGCCTGTATCTAATATTTTCTGGGTCCCATGAACAAATAAAGCGCGTTGGGTCTCACACGATCGCTGTTTCCGGAATCCATGTTGATTCCTACATAGTAGACACTGGGTTTCCAAAAAACGACATGCTACTACTCGAGCATAAAACATGTTCTCACATTCTACAACCGATCGACGTCACAGATATAGGGCCTATAGTTTTGCGCATCTGCTCGACGACCCTTCTTCAAGCCCGGGACTGCCTGTGCTCTTTTCCAATCATTTGGAACCCTCCGTTCCTCTAGAGACTTGCGGTACACGGCTGTTAGGAGGTTCTGTCGCGTACTCTGTGTAGGTAGAATCGAATTGGTATCCCGTCAGGTCCAGTGGACTTTCCTCTGTTGAGTGATTCCAGTTGCTTTTCTATTCCTCCTTGGACACTTATTTCGATGTCAGCCATTTTTTCGTTTGTGCGAGAAGGAACTGCAGTGCGGTCGTCCTCCGTGAAACAGCTTTGGAAACAGGTGTTTAGTATTTCACAGCTTTACGCGTGTCATCCTCTGTTTCAATGCCATCATCATCCCGGAGTGTCTGGATATGCCGTTTCGAGCCGCTTACTACTGATTCAACGTACGACCACAACGTCCTAGGATTTGATTTGATTTCCTGTCACGTCGGTACATGGAATTTTACTTTCGCATTCACCGGACGCTTCACGCATAGCCCTCCTTACGCTAACTTTGGACATCGTTTAGCGTCTGTTTGTCTGAGAGGTTTTGGCTGCGTTTCAACTTTGAGTGAAGCTCTCCTTGCTTTCGCTATAGTTTCCTAAACTTTGGTTGTTGTACCGCGGTGGGTTTTTCCCATCCCTCACAGTTTTACTCGGCACGTACCTGTCTAAGACGCGTTTTACGATTGCCTTGCACTTTCTCCATAAACACTCAACATTGTCAGTGTCGGAGCAGACATTTGCGTTTTCATCTGTCTGCTAGTCTCAAATCTGCCTTCTATTACTCTTGCTAAACAGATAAACCTTCCTCCCTTTTTTGTGTATATTCCTATTAACGTCCATATTCAGCGATGCTGCAACGGCCTCTTGATCACTGGGTCCCTGTTCTGCACATACAGAGTCGACAAGTTCGGGGTCTGTTTGTCATCGGTAGGTCCACGATGTTATCTCCACGAGTCGGTTCTCTCTCTGTTTAATTGCTCGCGGTAATTTTCGTTCGGATGGTGCACTCGGTATACTGTCACTCGATGCTCTGTCCCTACCACCCGTCCTGAACATCTGGCACATTGAAATCTCCACCTAAGACTGTAACACGCTGAGGAAAGGAAAATGTATGTCCACATTTTCTCTCACTTGTTCGGCCACTAATGCTGCTGAGTCGCGAGGTCGGTAAAAGGAGCCAATTATCAACCTAGCTCGGCTGTTGAGTGTACCCTCCACCCACAATAGTTCACAGGAACCGTCCACCACTTCTACTTCACTACACAGGATAAACTACTACTAACAGCGACGAACCACTCCACCACCGGTTGCATGCACGCTATCCTTTCTAAAGCACCGTCTGTACCTATAACGATTGCAGCTTCGGCGCTTTCTATCAGCGCTTGACGTTCCGGTACTTTACCAACGCAGAGCTTCGACAGTTGACAATTACAATACCGATTGCCGCTTGGGTCCCCGCATGTCCTGACCTTGCCCCGCGCCCGTTGCCCTTTCCGTACTTGCCCAAGGGCCATCCAACCTAAACAGAACCGCCCAGCCCACGCCACACAACCCCTGCTACCCGTGTAGCCGCTTGTTGCGTATAGTGGACTCCACCTAAGACTATATAACATAACATGCCCTAAGGCATTCGCGGTGTACACCACCCTAAGGTGAGGTTAGGTTAGGTTAGGTGGACGTGGGTTAGGTTAAGGGTTACAGTTAGGTTAAGCGTCAAAGTTAGGTTAAGCGTTCGGACGTGAGGCGTCAGGTGGCCGCACCTACCTTTACGGCCGGACATCTTAGGTTAGAGGTTAGGTTAGGTTAAGGCGCCGAGAGGTCCGCGGTCAGGTTACGTTCACCTTCGGGCGCCACACGTAGGTTTCAAAGGTGTGTCGGTCGGTCGTCGGCAAGCCGCAAAAACTACAGACGACGTCGACCAAACCGCCGCACGACCGAGCAGGAGGCAGATATAAAACACACACACACACAAAAACAAAATTAAACACCACCCACCGGCCAAAGGGCACCAACAACCACAAACCCGAGCACCACGTCGACCAGAGGCAACCCGCCGCTCACGCGACATGGCTGGCAACTAAGGGGCAAACGGCAACGGCGCTTTCCGCACCGGGCCGGATGCACGTACGACAACACCGCTACCCGTACGCAGGCCTCCCATTGCACACAGCCGCTCTGTGTTTGAACATCATCAATGGCGCGCCCGCGGCTCGTCGCGGGCGCAGCCATAACGCCGCCACTTTTGCACCAACACATTCACGCACCGCAAAACAGCTCGCCGACACAGCACAGCCGACAAACAAAAACAACCCGCGAGACGGGGGCGACAACGACAACGATGACAACAACAACAGCAGCAAACAACTCGCACCAAGCGTCCAACAGGTAACAAACGGACAAGCACAGCCTCTGCTAACGGCCACGACGCCAGCGGCACACTGCTCCTTTCCCGCCACACTCGATTTCACAACGCACGCACGCGACCCCGTCAACGACACGACACGACACACGACGGGCTCCCTTCCCGCAACCTACACCTTTCCGCCACTACGCACAGCTCCACCCGACGCGCCCGTCGCAACGACACTACTGCACGCACTATCCACCCGCCTCCTCCTCTCCCCCCCCTTCCCGTACACAACAACACAGCCAAAAACAACACTCACGACCCAAACATACTAACGACATGGCACGTGCATCGGCGCACACCCCAACCAGTCACCGTCGACAACCACACGCAAGGCACGAAACCGGCGTCCTTCCACGTTGCCATCAAAGCTGCACAAACAACCACAGGAGGAACCACCAACAACGGCCCGCCCGCCCGCCCGCCCGCCCCAATATTCTCCCACCCTCACCTCACGCCGCAACCACCAAACGCACATTCCCGCTCGCTACCACACACCTCTCGGCAGCCGCTTCGCAAACACATGACGTGACGTGACATCATCACATCACGGGCTACGCACGCACACCGACCCACTTTCCTGCCCTTCGCCCTCTTCTTTCCGACGCCTGCCTTCGGCCGAGCACACGTACGTGGGTGGCACAACGCCCAACACAGTCACACACAGTCGACAGGCGCACGCCCAGGCACGCAACGACGCAGCGCAGCAAAGGCGCCCGCAACACATACCTCCTCTCTCTTCTCGCCGCCGCCGCCGACCGACCGCCCGCCCGCCAGCCAGCCAGCCAGCCAGCCAGCCAGCCACTCGCAATGTGCACTGCCAACCAGCCACACGTCCACCGCGCCGCCTCCGACCACCCGCCAGGGGGCGCTCACGTCCGCGACAACAGCGCGGCCCGCCGCCGGGCGGGCCCAGCCGAACCCAGCCCAGCCGGCGCGCGCTGCTCTGCACTCGGCGCGCCGCACATCCTGCTGCAGACCGGGCTCGTCTCTCTGTACGCGTCTGCCCGCATCTCGTCTTCCTGCGCATCAACACAACGAGGCCGCGTGAGCAAACCCCCCCGTCACAACGCCACATCACACACTGCCTCGTCTACCGCCGAAATGCACTCACCAGCCATCCGCTTCGTCTTCGTCTTGTTTACTCGTTGTTGTTGCAGCGGCGCACACAGCCCCGGCCGGCCGCATCCGAGGGTGGCCCGCCGCCAGCGTCTCCTCCTTGGGCACAGGTGCGGTGCCGTGCCGTGGCCGCCCATCCATCCAACCGCACTCATTTGCTGGCCGCCTCTGCTGCAGAAGAAGACAAAAAACGAAACGTACAAACATACACGCACCCACAGCGTGGCCACACACGGACGGGACCGACAGGCTCCAAGGCGACCAAAGGATAAAAACAAAATAAAAAAACAAAAAGACGCAAGCAAGCAACAAGCACAGGCTGTCGCCTCGCGCCTCTGTCCTTCCGCCCCCGCCCTTCTCTCCCACCACATGCCCACAAACACCACCGCCTCCCCCTCCCCGCACCTCCACATTCGCCCCCTCCATTTGTTCCTTTCTCGCTCTTCCCTTCTGTGTGTCTGCGTGCGTGCGCGGGCGGCGCCTCTCAACATCCGCCGGCCGTCCGTCCCGTTTTCGCCGTACCACACACGCCACCGCCTCCTCCCCGTCCACCACCGCCGCCCCTGTCCGCCCCGCACAACACCATACACCGCTGCTTGTCCTGGCCGTTGCCACCAAAGGCGCCAGCCGCAAACCGCGCCAACGCCGCAGCGCGCGTGCGTCCTTCCTTCTTGCTTCCTTCTCCGTGCCGACGCGGCCTCTATTCCCGCACCCATTCGGCCGACGACACAGCCGTTGGGCTCCGCACTGCGCGTACCGGCGTTACGCACGCACACCCACCCCCCTCGCGAACGCACGACTCATTGTCTTTGTTGTTTCTCCTCTTTCTTAACGTCTTTGTTTGTTTTGTTTTTTGTTTTTTGTTTTTTTTTTCGTTTTTCCCCACCGCCACATGTGACACAATGCCTCCCTCCACCTTTCGTTCGTGGTTGCTTGCTTTGTTTCTCTTTCTCATTGGTACACGTCCGACGCGCTCCATTTCCACCACACCACGGCCATCAGCCTCCTCAACGGGCAGGCGCAGTGTGCCATTCTCCGGCGCACAAGCACACCGCGCGGTACTGGCGCGGCTCGCTCTCCTCGCCCCCACGCCACGCCACGCCACGCCACCGGTGCGCAGCAGCACATGTGATGTCTCGCAACACGACACGCGGTGCGCACACCCCGACCACGCGGCTCTAAAGGCATGGCACCGGCGACATGCGCCGCCCCAGCCACGCATCCGTCGTCTCACGTTGTTCACTGCCAGCCGCGTCGGAGGCTACAACCGCAACCACCACAACAACGGTCCCCCTCCCGGCAACACATTTGTTGCACAAACAAACACAACCGCCGAGCGCAGCGCGAACCACCCACACGCGCCCTCCGCGTCTCCTTTCTCCTTTCGCCCCCTCCCATCTCCCGAATATGCCAGCAGCGCAGCGTTACGCGTGCCCCTCACCCGTCCACACTACCGCGAAACGAACACGCCTTCCGGGCCACCTGCAAGGGCACGCCCACCACCAAATACTGCCGTATTCACGGACGCAGTTCGCAACACGCAACGCACTCTCCACCTACCTTCTTTCTCTCGTCCCTTCTCTTTACAAACAAAACAAACACACAAACCAACCACGGCTAACACACTTTTTCGCGACACCTTTGACTGCGTTATCTCGACCGTGACGGCAGCTATCGACCATCCATTCCCCACTACACACACACACACACACACACACACACACACACACATCATTCGCTACACCGCACACGAAACGGCAAGGGCAAGGCACTCTCTCATAGATTCTTCCTCCGAGCCATATCGGGCGAACGTTGCATCCGGGAAGGCAATGCAATTCAGCCGTCACCACGGCCGACACTTGCAGCCGCGCCGTAAACGCATGTCAGTGCGGCTGCAATGCACGGGAACGTTCCGTTGCTCTAGACAGCGCCTCTCCGTTTTTCCCCTGTCTCGTTTTCCGGTGATTGCTTCTCCTTCTTCTTTTTCTTCGTTTCGTTTCGTTTTATTATTTTCGTTCCCCTCCTCCACCATTGTTTCCGTCCCCACAGTTTTTTTTTTTGGCTCATTCCACACGTTCTGCCCAGACAAGACATGACATCCGACCGATCACAGTCAGCCTTTCGTCACCGTTCGCAGCGCCGACGGTGCCACAGTGAGACGGGTGTTCAGACCGACACGTTGCCATGATGCCCATAGACAGCTACTCAGGGCCGCCGGATCGGATCACATCACATCACCGACAAACCGGCCATTTCACCGGGGGACACAGACAACCGCGTGTACGCCCATAACAACAAACAACGGCCGTCGTCGTCTACCGTCACTGAACCGAACACACGTGCACCTTGAATGACGACACCGGCGTGCGTGCGCACAACAATCAATCATTCAAATCAACTGCAGAAACGGCTATCAAAATCAAGGGCCAAATAAATGGGTACACCACCGTGCGTGTCGCCTACCCCACCCGCCCGTACAATTCTTGCGTCTTCTTAATGACTAGTAAAGACACGTCCATTTTTTTTTTTTAAAACGTCACCAACACACCTCCACGCCGTACAGCAAAGGGAATAGTAAGACGGCAACACAACATTTCACCCTCGCCATCATGTATGTATGATGTGACAACAAACAAACCCGCCGACGGCCCTAACGGTGACATCCAACAGTCGCGAGGGGTTTCAATTGCAGTCACGTGACTAACCGGGCAGACAGAGACAAAGAAAGGAAAGGAATCAGCGACACAGACAACACCTCCTGTCTATGGTGTCGACAAACAAACAACCAACCAACCAACCAACCACGCCAAGACTCGCGAGCACGCATAACCACCACCACCAGCTGCTTCGCAACCAACCAAACCGGGTAGCTATGCGCCGCCTCACACAAACAACAATTCCGCTCTTCCCGCAAAGGCAATTTGGTGGCCCTGAAAAGGGCCGTTTTGCCGCTCTCGCAACGGAGGGGAGCTCCCTAGAGCCTTAACCCCCTCACTTGGAGCTCGTGTACTTGGTCACCGCCTTCGTGCCCTCGCTCACGGCGTGCTTGGCCAGCTCGCCAGGCAGCAAGAGCCGCACAGCCGTCTGGATCTCGCGGGACGTGATGGTCGAGCGCTTGTTGTAGTGCGCCAGGCGAGACGCCTCGGCCGCAATGCGCTCGAAAATGTCGTTCACGAAGCTGTTCATGATGCTCATCGCCTTCGACGAGATGCCCGTGTCGGGGTGCACCTGCTTCAGCACCTTGTAGATGTAGATGGCATAGCTCTCCTTCCTCTTGCGCTTCTTCTTCTTGTCGCCCTTCGAAATGTTCTTCTGCGCCTTGCCAGCCTTCTTGGCGGCCTTCCCGCTAGTCTTGGGCGGCATCTCGAACGTACAACAGCAAGCAGCAAGCGCTCCGCTCTAGTCAGCGTCTCCCCACACAGTGGCACCCGCCGCTACCGCAACACCCCACCTTTACCAGCTCGCCCTGTTGCGGCCGCCGACCAATGGGGCGCGCGCGCAACCGGCCGCCGCACCCGAGCCCATAAAGGGACCCCCACCCTAGTCCCGCCGCCACGCACTCCGCTGCTCGACTCGCTGCGGCTCGCACCGTTACGTTACGTGTTTCAACTAGCCAAACGCCATGTCCGGACGCGGAAAGGGAGGCAAAGTCAAGGGCAAGTCAAAGTCCCGCTCAAGCAGGGCTGGGCTCCAGTTCCCGGTCGGCAGAATCCACCGCCTCCTGCGCAAGGGAAACTACGCCGAGCGCGTCGGCGCCGGGGCGCCCGTCTACCTCGCCGCCGTCATGGAGTACCTCGCGGCTGAGGTGCTCGAGCTGGCCGGAAACGCGGCCCGCGACAACAAGAAGACGCGCATCATCCCGCGCCACCTGCAGCTCGCCATCCGCAACGACGAGGAGCTCAACAAGCTCTTGTCGGGCGTCACCATCGCACAGGGTGGTGTCCTGCCCAACATCCAGGCCGTCCTGCTGCCAAAGAAGACCGAGAAGAAGGCCTAAACAGAGAGCGCGGCGCTGCGCTTGCGTGCTCCCTGCACGCAAACGCGCCTGCCTTTGCCTTGCCGGCTCGGCTCACAACAATCGGCCCTTTTCAGGGCCACCACACAAACCTACGTCCAAAGCAAAGTTTCCGTCGTCCGTGCTCGCCGCACTTTACACAACACGTCCACATACATACATTGCACAGCCAGCGCCGGCGCACGTCCGCCATCTTGTCCACAGCCCGTGTGGCCGAACGCGCACACATTTTGTCGTTTCTCTCTTTTTGTCTTTTTTGTTTCTGCACCCCTCCGCGCACGCACAGAGTCGCGTTCCAAACGACAACGACATCAATACACCGATAATGTGATGATCATTGTTAGCATTATAATGTTTCAATTAAAGGGGCGCGCGTGGCACAGACAAAAAAAAAAAAAACCAAACAGCTGATCCGATCGATCGATCGATCGATCCGGCCCGCCCGCCTATGCCCACGCCACAAACAAACAACAAACCACGCACACACTGGACTCAGCCGCGCCCATCGCGTCAAACTCAAAAACTAACGCACGCGCAGCAGCAGCAGCAGCAACAACAACAACACGCACAGGCAACACAGACTCTTTCGCACTTTTCAATCTCCGAACAGTGTGGTGGCCCTGAAAAGGGCCGTTTTCGTCTCTCCCACCAAGCACGGGCACGGCACGGCCGCGGGAAGGCCACAACGCAGCACAGCACACCGGCTGGCTGGCTGGCTGGCTGCCTGCCTAACCGCCGAAACCGTACAGGGTGCGCCCCTGCCTCTTCAGGGCGTACACCACGTCCATGGCCGTCACAGTCTTGCGCTTGGCGTGCTCAGTGTACGTCACCGCGTCGCGGATCACGTTCTCCAGGAACACCTTCAGCACTCCGCGGGTCTCCTCGTAGATCAGACCAGAGATGCGCTTCACGCCGCCCCTGCGAGCCAGGCGGCGGATGGCGGGCTTCGTGATGCCCTGGATGTTGTCGCGCAACACCTTGCGGTGCCGCTTGGCGCCACCCTTGCCCAGCCCCTTTCCTCCCTTGCCGCGGCCTGTCATTCTTCTTCCTTCCTCCTCCTCAAAGCAAGCAAGCGAAAAAACACAAGCGCCAGCTCCTCACCCGGCGCTAGCGAGTCGGCTACGGTGCGAGCTCTTTTAAATATTTTAAATAAGGATGGGGCCCCTCCACGCCCGCACCAACGTGGTGACCAACACAAAAGTTTTACTGTCACCTCCGTAAGCATGTTAGTTTAGAATCAGGCGTCACAGGATGCAGGCTGTGATGTTATCCATGCGTCTGGGTAAGGCTACTCATTAACATGGTCCATCAGGAGATAGAAGTGGTCGAAAACGATCGAAGGGTAGCGGTTTTAAGAGCAGAGGAAAAAAAGTGCCAAGGCCAGCGCCAAGGGAAAAAAACCTCTGCGACAGTAGGACGGGTGGTAAGGGCAGTAGCGGCTTGCTAGCTGCGACAGAGCATGCAAGGTGAGGGGTGGTTAGCGTGAGGTATCGTGCAACGTTACCTATGTACTGCGTGGTCGTTAGCTGGGTCAGGCCGGTGCTGCGGCTGGGCTCGCTTGTATTCTCCTGGGCCGGCCGCAATGGCTTCCTCCCTGTAACATAAAAAGTTCGGCGCGGCAACGCATGCGCTGCTGTTAGGCCCTCTGCTGCGCCTTGTCGTCAGTGACTTGGTGCAGCTTCATCAGGCTGGCGCAGAACGACGGCGATCGGCTACAGCGTCGTCCTCTACTGCACGGCGCAGCCCTTCTGCACTGCAGCTGTGAACTGGTCCGCTGTTCCAGTGATCTGCGCCGCTTCAGCGTCGGAGAGATGCAAGCCGTTCGCTCGCGCTTGCGCGATGACGGCTGCCTTCCTCTCTTCTCGGCCCCTTGAGGGGTCGAATCCCGCAGCGGGCGGCGTCGCCACCGGCTCCTCTGGGGCGGCGGTTGTCTTCCCTGCGCCTCTCACCTGCGGTGCTGCTGGAACAAAAGCAGGGATAGGGGCGCGAACTTCCTTCTGCGAGGTCGCAGGAGTGTTCGCGGGTACGACTGCACTGAGGCCTTGGGCGAAAACTGCTCGCAGTTGCCTCAAGGCCTCTTCCTTCTCTGCAGCCACGGCGGCTGCGAAGGCAGCCCTCTCCGCCGCCATTACGGCTTTGAGGGCTGCTGTGGCCTCCTTCACGGCGGTGCCGAGTTCGAGGTCACATGTCTTCGCAGGAAGGCGAGCTGCGTCCTGGCTGCCCGTTTCCGAGCGACCGTCCCTGCCCCTGGCAGGTGGATCTGCTGCTGCGCCGTCCCTCAGCTGCGCCGGGCTGTTCTGCGCCCTACGCCGTTTCCGACGTCGTCTTCTCTTCTGCTGCTGCGTCGGTGCGGCCGCGGCCGCCTCGCCGCCCCCGGCACGGCTGCGGCTTGAGAAAGCCGCACAGCCGCGCCAACTGGCGACGTGCGGGCCGCCACACCGGACACATGTCGGCAGAGCGTTGCTGCCGCGGTCGCAGGCGCGGCTGTCGTGCTCACCTGAGCACTTGACGCACCGCGCCGCGTTGCGGCAATACTTCGCTACATGGCCCTCGCCCTGGCACCTGAAGCACTGGGGCTGAGGATCCATGGCGGTCGGGAGAGCCTCCGTCGTAACCGGGAAGCCCAGCAACTTCCGCAAGTCGAAGATGTCACTCCCGCCGTCGACCGTTTGCACGGTCACGGCATAGAGCGGCGCCCTCTTCTTGTTGGTTCGGTTGTGCAACCTTGCGGCTGCACTACCAAACCCGGCTCGCAGCAGCCCTTCCCGGACCGCTGCCTCGTCACAGCACCAAGGCAACCCCCTGAGGAGTGCCTTAGTCGTCTTCACCCTTCCTACGGAAGGTGCCTTCTCTCGCGCCGGCGGCGCGTCGACGATGTGGTCGGCCACTGCGACCTTGATCGCCCTGTGGTCGGCCACGTTTGCGGCTCGAACGCAGATCAGCGAGTCTGTATCGACAGACTCGTAGACCACCTCGTTCCGAGCGCAACTCGTCATGGTGTCGAACAGCGCTGTCCACCCGCCTTTGCACTTGACATACAAAGGGGGGACAGGCCGCGACTCGTCTTCTCTAGAGTTCCTTGCACGGTCGGCAGACTCAGTGAGTTGCACAACCGAAGGACCCTTCGTAGCGGCAGGTTTCCCTTGCGCACGCTTCTTCCCCATACTGCGAGGCGCGGAACACGACAATTTGCACGCGTTGTCAAAACAACGCACGACAATTTGCTTTCCGCAGCGCCCACAGCACAGAAAACCTCTTAACGAGCTCTCAACGGCCGAGTAAGCGAAGCGCGCAACACCAGCGATGCGCTCACCTCGCCAGCTCAGGCCGCTCTGGTGGGTGCGAGCTCTCTGCCGCCGCCCCCCTATATAGACTCTGGCCCGCCCTCCCCCCACCACGCGCACCGAGGGCATATAAGCGCGGCGCGGGGCCGCGCGGGCCCGTTGTCAAGGCAGCACCGGACGCTTCGTGTACCGCACGCACCTCCACGCCGCTCTTCCGCTATGGCCCGCACAAAGCAAACGGCCCGCAAGTCCACCGGCGGAAAGGCGCCGCGCAAACAGCTCGCCACCAAGGCGGCGAGGAAGAGCGCGCCCGCCACCGGCGGCGTCAAGAAGCCCCACCGCTACAGGCCGGGCACCGTCGCCCTGCGGGAAATCAGGCGCTACCAGAAGAGCACAGAGCTGCTCATCCGCAAGCTGCCGTTCCAGCGCCTAGTGCGCGAGATCGCCCAGGACTTCAAGACCGACCTGCGCTTCCAGAGCTCCGCAGTCATGGCCCTGCAGGAGGCCAGCGAGGCCTACCTCGTCGGCCTCTTCGAAGACACCAACCTGTGCGCAATCCACGCCAAGCGCGTCACCATCATGCCCAAGGACATCCAGCTCGCGCGCCGCATCCGCGGCGAGCGCGCCTAGAAACCGCGCCGCGCACGCGCGCCCGCCCAACAAAAACGGCCCTTTTCAGGGCCACTAACATCTCTCCGTCGCGAGCAAAACTTTTGTCGGTCTTGCCGCCCCGCAAAACAACAACAACCAATTCCCCTCCCGTCCACAGCCGCTCTCGCCAACAATCGACGTCACTCCCATCCCTCACAATACACACACACAACAGCCGGACGACGTCACCACACACCACGGGTGGCTGGCCGCCGCCGTCTCCGAGGCGCGCGCACGCTACGCTACACTACAACGTCAACGCCACCGCGCCTTCCCAATTCCCGCCGGCCACTTCCACGTCTCACGTCCCCCCGCCGCTTTGAGAGAGAGAGACACAACACACACACACAAAAGACACGACATCCGCAAAGCAAGCAAACACACAAACAAACTAGAGTCTCCAGAAACATACATGAGCAACCAAACGTCGGCCGCCGCAAAAAAAACAACTACAACAAAAACAAATAAAATAAAATAAAAAGACCAACAAACGGCCACAACCGCTCCGCTACCGCGCGCCGCCGCCTACCGCCACCGGCACCACAATCCAACCACCACGGCACGCAAACAGTACCCACAAGGGTCTCACACACAACCAACCACACCGGCGCATGCACGACAATCAACGCCTTCCCGACGTCCTTTGATGGCCCTGAGAAGGGCCGTTTTGGGCCGCGCGACAGCCGCAGCCGTGCCATCGCGCGCCACTAAGACGACGCGGGGGAGGGCGGTGGGGGACGACGGCGTCAAGCGCCAACCCCTCTCCCTTGCCTTTCTTTAACTTTACTACTTTACTTCTTCTTCTTGGGCGACGCCTTCGCCTTAGACGGCGTCGTCGCCTTCTTCGGGCGCGGCGCCTTCGGCTTCTTCGTCGGAACCTTGGCGGCCTTCTTCGCCTTCGACGGCGACTTGGCCTTGGCCGGCTTGGCCGCAGCCGCCTTCTTCGCACCCGCGGGAGCCGCCGACGCCGCAGACGCCTTCTTGGCGGCGCCCGCCTTCCGACCGGTCGCCGCCTTCACGCCACCAGCCTTCTTTGCGCCGGCCGCGCGGCCGCCCTTCTTCTCCTTGCTGGCCGGAGCGGCGCGCTTCTTCTTCGCACCGCCGGCACGAGCCTTGCCGCCCTCGGCCGCCCCGCCGCCGGCGCCGGCAAGCTTGAAAGAGCCGGACGCGCCCTTCCCCTTCGTCTGCACCAGCTCGCCAGCCACGACGGCCGACTTGAGGTACTTCTTGATAAAGGGCGCCAGCTTCTCCGCGTCCAGCTTGTAGTGCGCGGCAATGTACTTCTTGATCGCCTGCAGCGACGAGCCGCCGCGCTCCTTCAGACTCTTGATGGCGGCCGTCACCATCTCAGAGGTGCGCGGGTGCGCAGGCTTGGCGCGCGGCTTCTTCGCAGACGCCGCAGACTTGGCCTTCTTCGTCGTGCCGGTGGCGGCGGGTGCCGCAGCAGTCTCGTTCGTAGCCGCCTGATCTGCCATTATTTCGACGGACGACGCGCGTACACACAACAACAGAACAGCGAGAGAGAGCGGCAAGGCGGCAAGCACGGCAGAGAATAGCCGCCGCGACAGGCTTTCTGTTTGTTCTGGGATACCGAAGTGCCACTGGGCTGTGCCCGTCTGACTTCAAGTAATGCGCTTGGGGATTTAGGAAAATGAGATATGGTGTTGTGTACGTGTTTTTATGTAAATGTTTGTTTTGTGTGTGTGTATGTGTTATCTAAATGTCTCTAAATTGACGGGTGATTGTTAGTTTTGGGCGCTTGTGTTGAAAATCGGGGTGTTCGTGACCTAAATTTTGTATGAGATGGTGGGGCGATGTTTGTGTTTTCTCATAAAGCTTGGTGGACTTCTCCTTTATGAGGGAGTATATGGTTGGGTGGCCTAAAAATTCTCTAATTTGTGTGTTTCGGACGTATCTGTCAGCGCCTGTGATGACTCGGAAGGTTTTGTTCTGCAGTCGCTGTAGTCGTGCCAGGGTGGTGTCTGACGCCATCGACCATACTTCCGATCCATACAAGATGGCCGGTAGCATGAGCTGACGCCAGAGAAGCATTTTGCAGCTTAGGGTGAGGCCGTCACCCTTTAGGAGGGGGTATAGCTGCGACAGGAGGGCGCAGCCTTTGTTCGCAGCTTTGTGAATGTGTTTTTGCCACGTAAGACGCCTGTCTATTTCGAGGCCTAAGTATGTGATACAATTACGCCAGGCTAGGTCCCGACCACCAATGGTGAGTTGTTGGTCTGGGAGTTTTAGCCTGGTCGTAAAGTATATGGCTTGGGATTTTTCCGGGTTAACTTTTATCTTCCAGATGTTGCACCACTGTGTTATGGTATCTAGGTGCTCTTGTAGCTTGCGTCGGATGAATGCAAGGTTACGACAGCTCCTGAAGATTGCTGTATCGTCGGCGTAGAGAGCAATCCCTCCGCCGACCTGCTTGGGTATGTCGTTAGTGTAGACTGAGTAGAGAACGGGACCCAAGACCGAACCTTGCGGTACTCCGGCCGCAATCGGTCGTGTCTGGCTCGATCTCGATCCACTTCTTACGAAGAATTGACGCTCCGCAAGAAATGAATCAATGATCTGTATTAGATGTCCTGGGCACCCTATTTGGTCTAGTTTATATATTAGGCCATCGTGCCAGACGCGGTCAAATGCCTTCTCTATATCCAGGAACACTGCTCCTGTAGATTCTCTCTTTGCCCTGGCCATACAAATGTGCTCTACCAAGCGCAGGCATTGTTGGGTTGTGGAGTGTTCAGAGCGGAATCCAAACTGCTCGGGCATCAGGATGTTGTGTGCAGTAAGGAAGTGTTGAAGGGGTGAGAGGATGAGCAGCTCGAGTATTTTACTCATGCCGTTTAGTAGGGAGATAGGTCTATAGCTTTCTGGAAGGAGCAGGTTTTTATTAGGTTTGGGGAGGGTGATTACTTTTGCAGTTTTCCACACTGAGGGGAAGTAGGTGAGTTTTAGGCAAGCGTTGAAGACGCTTGCCAGAAATGTTATGGCAGGAGGTGGAAGGTGCTTTAGGAGTGGGGTGCGGATTTGGTCAGGGCCAGGAGCTTTGTGGTTTCCCTGACGCTTGATAAGTGCGCTAATTGTCGGCTCGTTTACGGGCACGAATTCTGTATTTGGGCGCGTATTTCTAATCTGAGTCACTCGTCCGACGACTAATCTTTCCTGCCTGTCACTCTCGTCATCGTCGATGACGTGAGTTCGGAATTGTGACTCTAGTGATTGTGCCATTATTTCCGCCTTGTCGTGATCTTCGTACACTAGACCGTTCACGCCGTGGAGTGGCCTGTTTTCTCTGGTGGGGGCTTTCCGCTGCCGGGCTATCTGCCAGATCTTGCGTTTACTGCTCTCTGTTTCGGCGGTTTGTAACATCTCCTCCCAGCAGCGGCTCCTGTGCTCCTGCAGTCGGAGTTTTACCTGGTCCTCCAGCCGCCGCAGCCGGCGGCGGTCAGCTGGGTCGCGGTGACGCTGCCACAGCTTACGCAACCTGCGTTTGGCGACTATGAGGTCCCAGATGTCAGGGGGCAGGTCCCTGGCGCCAGGCTCTGTGGTGAGCCTGACGCTTGTAGCGCGAGCACAGGCGTGGAGGACGTCTGTAAAGTTGGTGATTGCTTCGTCTATTTCTTCTTTCGTTTCCATCTGTGGGATTTCCTCCACGTGCTCACCCACCAGGTATTTGTATCGGTCCCAGTTTGTTATTACTTCTGTTTTTGCCATCCTCCCGGCTTCGTCTTCGACACTGGCTATGTCCAGAACGACCGGGTTGTGGTCAGAGTTCAGCTCGTAGTGCACGGTGACTGTCGCGTCGAGAGCAAAGTTTTTCACGACAAAAATATCCAGGATATCCGGATTTTTTGTCGGGTCCACAGGGATGTGCGTAGGCTCGTCGGGTGCGATGACGCTGAGGGCGGCACGCCTCTCGACGAGTCTATGCAATCTCCCACCACTTCTGTTCTCGGCGCGGCAGCCAAAGGCCGTATGTTTCGAGTTTAGGTCCCCTCCCACAATCACACGAGCGCCAGTACCCAGCAGAGCCTGAAGGTCCTGTGTCAGTATGGTGGTGCCCGGGGGGTGGTAGGCGGAGATGATGGTGTATGGAGTGTTTTGAATTTTGATTTCTATACCGGCTGCCTCGATGCCGTGTGTCTGCGGTAGGTCCACTGTGCGGAAACACCTTCTGCCTTTTACAAGGACCGCTACTCCGCCGCGCTCGCGGCCTACGCGGTCTACTCTATGGATGGAGTAATTTCTTACAGAAAAGCGGTCCTTGGGCTTAAGGTGAGTTTCCGTCAGGCACACAACGTCGATCGCATACCGGTCTAGAAATTCCTCTAGTGCGTGCTTCTGTGTTTTTACGCCATTGGCGTTAAAAGTTAAAATTGTGAACTTTCTGGATCTAGGGGGATCCATTAAAAGCGCTGAATAATGACATTGCTCCCTCTGCGAGGGCCATGAATTTACTTAGGCCATCAGGCGCCGCCTGCACGCGTGCCATGGTGTCCCTAATTGTGAACATGACGTTTGTCAGGCTGAAGCCTGCAAACAGCTGACGCAGCTCGTCGAAGACGCCGAGCGGCGTCCCTGGCTGCTGGCCAGCAACCGACTGAGGTGGCGCGGTAGCTGCGGGCGCCTCAGTGCGGTGGTGGCGTGGAGGGGGAGGCCAGGCGGCAGCAGCCGTCGGGGCGCGTGGTGGGGGAAGCGAGGGAAAGGCATCTCGCCCCGGCACAGTCGCTCTGTGGCCGCTGGCGGAGGCAGAGCTAGCTGCCTGCGCGTTGGCCGCAGATGTGGGCTGCTGCGCCGTAGAGGCAGAAGCGCCTCGCGGCAGAGCAGCACCGTTTGCCGACCGAGGGGGGCGGGTGGACATCAGTTGGATACGTGTGGGGCACCGGCTGTAGTTTGCCGGGTGATCGCCCCCACATAGGGCGCATTTTGCCGGGGTTGCACGGCTCTTTTTGCATGTGTTTGTCAAGTGTGGGCCGGCACACTTGACGCACTTTGGAGGATGGTGACACTGCTCTGCAGAGTGGAACAGCTGCTGGCACTGGTGGCACTGAACAGGGCCCTCAGGTTGGCGATACCTCTCTACCGTAACCTTGCAGTTCATAAACAGCTCGATTTTCAAGAGCTCTCTATTTTTCTCGTCAGGGTGTAGTATAACTTTGAATGAAGCTCTCTTCCTGCGCCCCTCTCCCGGGTTGCTCGGGTCGGATGCCTTGGTCTCCTGTTTGACCTCGATAACCCTGAAGTGACGCGCAAGGAGGAGCTCCTTTATCTCCGCGGGATCTGTGTCTCTGGGGAGACCTTTGATCACCGCTTTATATGAGTTTTTCTCACTGACTGGGTATGTGTGATACGCAATCTTCTTCTGTGTGAAGTACTCTGTCAGAAATCTATAATCGGGCAGGGTTGACGGTTGAAATTTTACAGAGGACCCCCTGCACGAGGTATTTAGTCCTCCTTTTAGTTTTGGGGCGACCTCTTTTATGATTTTCATTGTACCGTTCAAGATTGTAGCTAGGATTGGGGGCACCTTTTCCCGTTTCGGCCTCGATTGCGCTTGCGCGCCTGAGGTCGAGGGACGGGTAGGCGTTGCTTCGGCCGTTTCCGCTCCGTCGGTGTCGATCGGAGCGAAGCTGTTTGACGTCGGAATGTTTGCGACAACAGTTTCCCCCCCTACTTCCATGTCATCGTTTGCAGTTTGTTCCGTTTCCTCAGCGAGCCGGCTTGGAGCCGGACGCTTAGGCGCTGGCATTACGTCCGAATCTTGTACTCTTGTTTTAGCTTTGGTAATGGCTGAGCTTGGTTGGCCGCGGGTACCCAATGACTGGGTGCCGCAGCGGACTGGGGCTTTGGGCTTACCCAAGATGATTGTGTCAGCGGTACTTGAAGTCTGACATGCACTGCCCAGGGGCACTGGTTGTTCGTTCGTTGGCACCGTTAGGTATCCCCGAACAGTGCCAGCCCTAACATTGACTGCGCGCGGGTTACCGGGTAGTACCACGGGCCCTGGTGCAGGAATTTCCCTACTCTTGGAGGAGCAGGGAGGATGCCCTGCGGCAGTGTCTGGATGATTCACGTCTGAGGCAGATCAGGCGACCGGTGAACTAGAAAACCACGGCCCTCGCCGCCACCGCGCTGCCAGTAGACCGGCAGCAGCTGCACGACAAAGGGACCACGTAAGCGTCGTACCACGACAAATTTGCGGCGCAATCGCAAAGCGTGCGCACCCACACACGACAATTTTGCTTGCGTTGTGCACGCACAACGCAAACGACAAAGTTTGCTATGCTACGGCAAGCGTAGCGCTCCCAAAGGGTCTCCCAGTAGCGCGCGGCAGTATAGCGTCCGCTCACGACCGATCCACCCCCTCGAATGCCGCCGCGCCGTTTTTTTTTTTTTTTTTTTTTTTTTTTTTTTTTTTTTTTTTTTTTTTTGTGTAACGTGGTGTTTTACAGTGCCTTCGGCTTTGCCGAATCTACGTGTATTTGTGTGTGGTTGCGTTTGTTTTTCTCTGTGATTAAATTTTTATTTACAAAAACAAAATCGTGGGCTTTGGAGGGCATGGTCGGTAACAATAAGGCCTTGCGGCCCCCGACCATCCTCGATTTTTGAGGCGTGGGTTCTGTGCAGTGGGTGCAGCTGGTGCTGCTTCCCACTGCTTTCCTTTGTGGAGTTGTGCCAGTCGGCCGCTCGGCGAGATGAGGTCGTCGTTCCGTGGCGGCTGCTGTGCCCGTTGTTTTCCGCCGCTTGCCCGCTGGTTACGGGCGACGTACCATTTATGGTCTGCAGCAGACCTGCGTCTTACTTTAACATTTATTTTTACAACATTTGTCAAGTGTGGTTAAATCTATGTGGCTAAGGGTGGTCGTGCAGCCGACAGAGAGTGGGGGAGGGGCTTAGTGACTACATCTTAGACTTAGTTCTGGTCCTACGCTACTAATCAGCTAGAAAATTTTTAACTAACAATCAATGCACAATATAAATAGACATATTTGTATTCCCTGGTGGTTCCCAACAAGGGAGCATGGGTTTTTAAGGACAATTACAAAGTGTACTAAGCTAAATCGAAATTTTATTAACTATTATGCTTATTTACTATTGTCTACTAATTTCTTACTAGTCTAGTCTATGGGGTCTTGTGTGATTTGGCGTGGCACTCTCTGCCTGTGCCACGTTCGGGGTATCACAGTACCTGTGCCCCTGAGTTGTCTGCAGTTGTCTCTTATTACTTCTAGTTTGTCAAATATTGTTGTCACTAGTCTTTTCACTGTGTCCTGTATCCTCTCGATTTCCACCGTTTCGTGGAGCTCTCGTACGGGTGTCCACGGTGGGGCGTCCAGAATCCACCTTAGTACCTTATTTTGCACCCTTTGCAACTTGTTGTGGTTGGTCTGGCACGTGATTCCCCACGCAGAACACCCGTACGTTAATGCTGGGAGGACTGTTGTTTTGTATAATGTTCGTTTTGTTTCTATCCACATCTCCCTGCTGAGGAAGAAGGGCAGGAGGGCTTTTGCGAGGTTTATACCTCTCTTCCGCTTTTCCCCGATGTGAAGGTGGAACAACATTTTTTTGTCTAGTGTTACGCCCCGCCGCCAGGCCCAGCCAGTGTCGCGGGCGGGCGCGGACGGCCGAGAGAGCGGCCGCCACTCTGCGCGCCGCCGCGCCGCGCCTCCCGCGCTTGCTACCGCCCAACGTCCGACAGCCTGTGCGGACCAGCCCCAAACCTGCGCCGCAACCACCCGCGCCATTCAAACCACCGAGGATGGGGCTACACACGGCCACACCACAGTCGCCAACCAGTCGCCACGGCAGCGCCGCAAACCACGGCCAAACTGCAGCTACCGCGCGCCACAGCCTGGCTCGGCCCGCCGAGAATCGCCGCCCCCGCCCAAATGCCGCCCCCACAGCCCCAGCCGACGACCCGCCACAATGGCCAAACCTTCGGCAAAACTGGCGCACCGTCGCCGCGCCAGCCCGGCCAGCGCGGCCGCCGCCACAGCCACACAAGCGGAGGCGTGCGGCGATGACGGCCGTGCAAACGCACCTCCGCCGCCCCATCGCCCTCCCACCGTTTCCCGATCGGCCCGCGGCCGTCGGGCCACCTCGCCCGCCAACATTCGCGCCCGTTTCCCACAAAATTGCCCGCCGCAAAACAAAAACGAGCGCCGCCTGCGCAACATGGGCACCGGCCAACCGAGGCGCCGCCGCCCCTCGCCGCTTTAAGCGAGGGTGGCTAACCGCCATCCGCAACTACAGACGCACCGAATCTGCCTTCAAAAGCACACACCGACAGCCGACCTCTAACATTTAGACTCCGCAAGCCACCCAACGGTGTGTGGCGGAGGGCACTTCACGTGCCAATGTCATTTACCTCCCTTTGCTGTTCCAGTCGCGTATGGTTCGCGGGACGAACCGACAGTCTGCAAAAAAAACGCCTCCGTGCGCGCTCGAATCTCTCTAACCACATCCATTCGTGATCTCCTCGGGAGGTATACGCAATATATTCGATACCCCATCCAGAAACGCAATATCTCGAAACCTGGCGAGCAAGCTACACCGCGATGCAGAGCGCCTCTATTGCAGAGTCTGCCGCTTGGGTTTGTTAAACATCTCCGTAACGCTATCACGGTTACCAAATGACCCTGCGACGAAACGTTGGATCGTCTCCGTCGCCTCCGTCAACGCGACCTGGTACGGATCCCACACTGATGGGCAACACGCACGTATAGGTCGAACGAACGGGTGTTTTGTAAGCCACCTCCTCCTTTGTTGATGGACGACATTTGCTACGCATTCTCCCAATAAATCGCAACCTGGTACCCGCCTTACCAACAATTACTTTTGTTTGTTTTTTTTTTTTGTTTTTTTTTTTTTTAATATGATGATCATCCCACTCCCAATCACTCCGCACGCATACTCCCAGATATTTTACAGACGTAACTGCTACCAGTGTTTGTCCCGCTATCATATAATCAATCATACAATAAAGGGTCCGTCTTTCTATATTATTCGCAATACATGTTAAGGGACAGTTGCCACTCCCTGCACCACGTGCCTATCCGCTGCAGATCGTCCTGCATTTTTCGCTGCAACTTCTCTGTATACTACAGCATCATCCGCGAAAAGACGCATGCAACGTCCGACACTATCTACTAGGTCATTTATATACATTGTGTGTGAAGAGCAATGGGTCCCATAACACTCCCCTGTGGCACGCCAGAGGTTACTTTAACGTCTGTAGACGTCTCTCCATTGATAACACAACATGCTGTGTTCTGTTTGCTACAATCTCTTCAGTCCAGCCACACACACTTGGTCCGACATTCTGCAGACACTTACTTTGTTTATCAGGCGACAGTGCGGAACTGTATCGAACGCCCTCCTTCCGGATGTCAACCAAAATGGCATCTACCTGGGAGCCTGTATCTAATATTTTCTGGGTCCCATGAACAAATAAAGCGCGTTGGGTCTCACACGATCGCTGTTTCCGGAATCCATGTTGATTCCTACATAGTAGACACTGGGTTTCCAAAAAACGACATGCTACTACTCGAGCATAAAACATGTTCTCACATTCTACAACCGATCGACGTCACAGATATAGGGCCTATAGTTTTGCGCATCTGCTCGACGACCCTTCTTCAAGCCCGGGACTGCCTGTGCTCTTTTCCAATCATTTGGAACCCTCCGTTCCTCTAGAGACTTGCGGTACACGGCTGTTAGGAGGTTCTGTCGCGTACTCTGTGTAGGTAGAATCGAATTGGTATCCCGTCAGGTCCAGTGGACTTTCCTCTGTTGAGTGATTCCAGTTGCTTTTCTATTCCTCCTTGGACACTTATTTCGATGTCAGCCATTTTTTCGTTTGTGCGAGAAGGAACTGCAGTGCGGTCGTCCTCCGTGAAACAGCTTTGGAAACAGGTGTTTAGTATTTCACAGCTTTACGCGTGTCATCCTCTGTTTCAATGCCATCATCATCCCGGAGTGTCTGGATATGCCGTTTCGAGCCGCTTACTACTGATTCAACGTACGACCACAACGTCCTAGGATTTGATTTGATTTCCTGTCACGTCGGTACATGGAATTTTACTTTCGCATTCACCGGACGCTTCACGCATAGCCCTCCTTACGCTAACTTTGGACATCGTTTAGCGTCTGTTTGTCTGAGAGGTTTTGGCTGCGTTTCAACTTTGAGTGAAGCTCTCCTTGCTTTCGCTATAGTTTCCTAAACTTTGGTTGTTGTACCGCGGTGGGTTTTTCCCATCCCTCACAGTTTTACTCGGCACGTACCTGTCTAAGACGCGTTTTACGATTGCCTTGCACTTTCTCCATAAACACTCAACATTGTCAGTGTCGGAGCAGACATTTGCGTTTTCATCTGTCTGCTAGTCTCAAATCTGCCTTCTATTACTCTTGCTAAACAGATAAACCTTCCTCCCTTTTTTGTGTATATTCCTATTAACGTCCATATTCAGCGATGCTGCAACGGCCTCTTGATCACTGGGTCCCTGTTCTGCACATACAGAGTCGACAAGTTCGGGGTCTGTTTGTCATCGGTAGGTCCACGATGTTATCTCCACGAGTCGGTTCTCTCTCTGTTTAATTGCTCGCGGTAATTTTCGTTCGGATGGTGCACTCGGTATACTGTCACTCGATGCTCTGTCCCTACCACCCGTCCTGAACATCTGGCACATTGAAATCTCCACCTAAGACTGTAACACGCTGAGGAAAGGAAAATGTATGTCCACATTTTCTCTCACTTGTTCGGCCACTAATGCTGCTGAGTCGCGAGGTCGGTAAAAGGAGCCAATTATCAACCTAGCTCGGCTGTTGAGTGTACCCTCCACCCACAATAGTTCACAGGAACCGTCCACCACTTCTACTTCACTACACAGGATAAACTACTACTAACAGCGACGAACCACTCCACCACCGGTTGCATGCACGCTATCCTTTCTAAAGCACCGTCTGTACCTATAACGATTGCAGCTTCGGCGCTTTCTATCAGCGCTTGACGTTCCGGTACTTTACCAACGCAGAGCTTCGACAGTTGACAATTACAATACCGATTGCCGCTTGGGTCCCCGCATGTCCTGACCTTGCCCCGCGCCCGTTGCCCTTTCCGTACTTGCCCAAGGGCCATCCAACCTAAACAGAACCGCCCAGCCCACGCCACACAACCCCTGCTACCCGTGTAGCCGCTTGTTGCGTATAGTGGACTCCACCTAAGACTATATAACATAACATGCCCTAAGGCATTCGCGGTGTACACCACCCTAAGGTGAGGTTAGGTTAGGTTAGGTGGACGTGGGTTAGGTTAAGGGTTACAGTTAGGTTAAGCGTCAAAGTTAGGTTAAGCGTTCGGACGTGAGGCGTCAGGTGGCCGCACCTACCTTTACGGCCGGACATCTTAGGTTAGAGGTTAGGTTAGGTTAAGGCGCCGAGAGGTCCGCGGTCAGGTTACGTTCACCTTCGGGCGCCACACGTAGGTTTCAAAGGTGTGTCGGTCGGTCGTCGGCAAGCCGCAAAAACTACAGACGACGTCGACCAAACCGCCGCACGACCGAGCAGGAGGCAGATATAAAACACACACACACACAAAAACAAAATTAAACACCACCCACCGGCCAAAGGGCACCAACAACCACAAACCCGAGCACCACGTCGACCAGAGGCAACCCGCCGCTCACGCGACATGGCTGGCAACTAAGGGGCAAACGGCAACGGCGCTTTCCGCACCGGGCCGGATGCACGTACGACAACACCGCTACCCGTACGCAGGCCTCCCATTGCACACAGCCGCTCTGTGTTTGAACATCATCAATGGCGCGCCCGCGGCTCGTCGCGGGCGCAGCCATAACGCCGCCACTTTTGCACCAACACATTCACGCACCGCAAAACAGCTCGCCGACACAGCACAGCCGACAAACAAAAACAACCCGCGAGACGGGGGCGACAACGACAACGATGACAACAACAACAGCAGCAAACAACTCGCACCAAGCGTCCAACAGGTAACAAACGGACAAGCACAGCCTCTGCTAACGGCCACGACGCCAGCGGCACACTGCTCCTTTCCCGCCACACTCGATTTCACAACGCACGCACGCGACCCCGTCAACGACACGACACGACACACGACGGGCTCCCTTCCCGCAACCTACACCTTTCCGCCACTACGCACAGCTCCACCCGACGCGCCCGTCGCAACGACACTACTGCACGCACTATCCACCCGCCTCCTCCTCTCCCCCCCCTTCCCGTACACAACAACACAGCCAAAAACAACACTCACGACCCAAACATACTAACGACATGGCACGTGCATCGGCGCACACCCCAACCAGTCACCGTCGACAACCACACGCAAGGCACGAAACCGGCGTCCTTCCACGTTGCCATCAAAGCTGCACAAACAACCACAGGAGGAACCACCAACAACGGCCCGCCCGCCCGCCCGCCCGCCCCAATATTCTCCCACCCTCACCTCACGCCGCAACCACCAAACGCACATTCCCGCTCGCTACCACACACCTCTCGGCAGCCGCTTCGCAAACACATGACGTGACGTGACATCATCACATCACGGGCTACGCACGCACACCGACCCACTTTCCTGCCCTTCGCCCTCTTCTTTCCGACGCCTGCCTTCGGCCGAGCACACGTACGTGGGTGGCACAACGCCCAACACAGTCACACACAGTCGACAGGCGCACGCCCAGGCACGCAACGACGCAGCGCAGCAAAGGCGCCCGCAACACATACCTCCTCTCTCTTCTCGCCGCCGCCGCCGACCGACCGCCCGCCCGCCAGCCAGCCAGCCAGCCAGCCAGCCAGCCACTCGCAATGTGCACTGCCAACCAGCCACACGTCCACCGCGCCGCCTCCGACCACCCGCCAGGGGGCGCTCACGTCCGCGACAACAGCGCGGCCCGCCGCCGGGCGGGCCCAGCCGAACCCAGCCCAGCCGGCGCGCGCTGCTCTGCACTCGGCGCGCCGCACATCCTGCTGCAGACCGGGCTCGTCTCTCTGTACGCGTCTGCCCGCATCTCGTCTTCCTGCGCATCAACACAACGAGGCCGCGTGAGCAAACCCCCCCGTCACAACGCCACATCACACACTGCCTCGTCTACCGCCGAAATGCACTCACCAGCCATCCGCTTCGTCTTCGTCTTGTTTACTCGTTGTTGTTGCAGCGGCGCACACAGCCCCGGCCGGCCGCATCCGAGGGTGGCCCGCCGCCAGCGTCTCCTCCTTGGGCACAGGTGCGGTGCCGTGCCGTGGCCGCCCATCCATCCAACCGCACTCATTTGCTGGCCGCCTCTGCTGCAGAAGAAGACAAAAAACGAAACGTACAAACATACACGCACCCACAGCGTGGCCACACACGGACGGGACCGACAGGCTCCAAGGCGACCAAAGGATAAAAACAAAATAAAAAAACAAAAAGACGCAAGCAAGCAACAAGCACAGGCTGTCGCCTCGCGCCTCTGTCCTTCCGCCCCCGCCCTTCTCTCCCACCACATGCCCACAAACACCACCGCCTCCCCCTCCCCGCACCTCCACATTCGCCCCCTCCATTTGTTCCTTTCTCGCTCTTCCCTTCTGTGTGTCTGCGTGCGTGCGCGGGCGGCGCCTCTCAACATCCGCCGGCCGTCCGTCCCGTTTTCGCCGTACCACACACGCCACCGCCTCCTCCCCGTCCACCACCGCCGCCCCTGTCCGCCCCGCACAACACCATACACCGCTGCTTGTCCTGGCCGTTGCCACCAAAGGCGCCAGCCGCAAACCGCGCCAACGCCGCAGCGCGCGTGCGTCCTTCCTTCTTGCTTCCTTCTCCGTGCCGACGCGGCCTCTATTCCCGCACCCATTCGGCCGACGACACAGCCGTTGGGCTCCGCACTGCGCGTACCGGCGTTACGCACGCACACCCACCCCCCTCGCGAACGCACGACTCATTGTCTTTGTTGTTTCTCCTCTTTCTTAACGTCTTTGTTTGTTTTGTTTTTTGTTTTTTGTTTTTTTTTTCGTTTTTCCCCACCGCCACATGTGACACAATGCCTCCCTCCACCTTTCGTTCGTGGTTGCTTGCTTTGTTTCTCTTTCTCATTGGTACACGTCCGACGCGCTCCATTTCCACCACACCACGGCCATCAGCCTCCTCAACGGGCAGGCGCAGTGTGCCATTCTCCGGCGCACAAGCACACCGCGCGGTACTGGCGCGGCTCGCTCTCCTCGCCCCCACGCCACGCCACGCCACGCCACCGGTGCGCAGCAGCACATGTGATGTCTCGCAACACGACACGCGGTGCGCACACCCCGACCACGCGGCTCTAAAGGCATGGCACCGGCGACATGCGCCGCCCCAGCCACGCATCCGTCGTCTCACGTTGTTCACTGCCAGCCGCGTCGGAGGCTACAACCGCAACCACCACAACAACGGTCCCCCTCCCGGCAACACATTTGTTGCACAAACAAACACAACCGCCGAGCGCAGCGCGAACCACCCACACGCGCCCTCCGCGTCTCCTTTCTCCTTTCGCCCCCTCCCATCTCCCGAATATGCCAGCAGCGCAGCGTTACGCGTGCCCCTCACCCGTCCACACTACCGCGAAACGAACACGCCTTCCGGGCCACCTGCAAGGGCACGCCCACCACCAAATACTGCCGTATTCACGGACGCAGTTCGCAACACGCAACGCACTCTCCACCTACCTTCTTTCTCTCGTCCCTTCTCTTTACAAACAAAACAAACACACAAACCAACCACGGCTAACACACTTTTTCGCGACACCTTTGACTGCGTTATCTCGACCGTGACGGCAGCTATCGACCATCCATTCCCCACTACACACACACACACACACACACACACACACACACATCATTCGCTACACCGCACACGAAACGGCAAGGGCAAGGCACTCTCTCATAGATTCTTCCTCCGAGCCATATCGGGCGAACGTTGCATCCGGGAAGGCAATGCAATTCAGCCGTCACCACGGCCGACACTTGCAGCCGCGCCGTAAACGCATGTCAGTGCGGCTGCAATGCACGGGAACGTTCCGTTGCTCTAGACAGCGCCTCTCCGTTTTTCCCCTGTCTCGTTTTCCGGTGATTGCTTCTCCTTCTTCTTTTTCTTCGTTTCGTTTCGTTTTATTATTTTCGTTCCCCTCCTCCACCATTGTTTCCGTCCCCACAGTTTTTTTTTTTGGCTCATTCCACACGTTCTGCCCAGACAAGACATGACATCCGACCGATCACAGTCAGCCTTTCGTCACCGTTCGCAGCGCCGACGGTGCCACAGTGAGACGGGTGTTCAGACCGACACGTTGCCATGATGCCCATAGACAGCTACTCAGGGCCGCCGGATCGGATCACATCACATCACCGACAAACCGGCCATTTCACCGGGGGACACAGACAACCGCGTGTACGCCCATAACAACAAACAACGGCCGTCGTCGTCTACCGTCACTGAACCGAACACACGTGCACCTTGAATGACGACACCGGCGTGCGTGCGCACAACAATCAATCATTCAAATCAACTGCAGAAACGGCTATCAAAATCAAGGGCCAAATAAATGGGTACACCACCGTGCGTGTCGCCTACCCCACCCGCCCGTACAATTCTTGCGTCTTCTTAATGACTAGTAAAGACACGTCCATTTTTTTTTTTTAAAACGTCACCAACACACCTCCACGCCGTACAGCAAAGGGAATAGTAAGACGGCAACACAACATTTCACCCTCGCCATCATGTATGTATGATGTGACAACAAACAAACCCGCCGACGGCCCTAACGGTGACATCCAACAGTCGCGAGGGGTTTCAATTGCAGTCACGTGACTAACCGGGCAGACAGAGACAAAGAAAGGAAAGGAATCAGCGACACAGACAACACCTCCTGTCTATGGTGTCGACAAACAAACAACCAACCAACCAACCAACCACGCCAAGACTCGCGAGCACGCATAACCACCACCACCAGCTGCTTCGCAACCAACCAAACCGGGTAGCTATGCGCCGCCTCACACAAACAACAATTCCGCTCTTCCCGCAAAGGCAATTTGGTGGCCCTGAAAAGGGCCGTTTTGCCGCTCTCGCAACGGAGGGGAGCTCCCTAGAGCCTTAACCCCCTCACTTGGAGCTCGTGTACTTGGTCACCGCCTTCGTGCCCTCGCTCACGGCGTGCTTGGCCAGCTCGCCAGGCAGCAAGAGCCGCACAGCCGTCTGGATCTCGCGGGACGTGATGGTCGAGCGCTTGTTGTAGTGCGCCAGGCGAGACGCCTCGGCCGCAATGCGCTCGAAAATGTCGTTCACGAAGCTGTTCATGATGCTCATCGCCTTCGACGAGATGCCCGTGTCGGGGTGCACCTGCTTCAGCACCTTGTAGATGTAGATGGCATAGCTCTCCTTCCTCTTGCGCTTCTTCTTCTTGTCGCCCTTCGAAATGTTCTTCTGCGCCTTGCCAGCCTTCTTGGCGGCCTTCCCGCTAGTCTTGGGCGGCATCTCGAACGTACAACAGCAAGCAGCAAGCGCTCCGCTCTAGTCAGCGTCTCCCCACACAGTGGCACCCGCCGCTACCGCAACACCCCACCTTTACCAGCTCGCCCTGTTGCGGCCGCCGACCAATGGGGCGCGCGCGCAACCGGCCGCCGCACCCGAGCCCATAAAGGGACCCCCACCCTAGTCCCGCCGCCCGCCGAGACGGCTGCTGGGACCCGTACGAGACGGACGTGTGTTGCGCAAAGTGCGCCACTCTCACAGAAAGCAAATTGTCGTCGGCCATGCCGAGGTCGAGGTCGGACTATAACTTCGAGAAGTACGAGAAGCAGGAACGCCGCAAGTATGATGGAAAACACTTCGGGAAGTACCATCCTGCCACGCCGCTACGAGACCCCGGCATTCTCCCCAGAAATGCCAACGCCTCGCACACCGCGATCATGCCTAAGATGGTGTGGCGTACAGATACAACGGGAGCAGCTACAGGCATTCTCCCCAGCAATGCCAACGCCTCGTATACCGCAACCACGCCTATGACGGTGTGGCGTACAGATACAACGGGAGCAGCTACAGCACGCCTTCCTGAAGAGGAAAGCGCTCGTACCAGCAGCGAGCGCCGCACTGACGAGGGGGCCCCGGGTGGCAATCTCCACAGCCTCCTAGCAGATCCTACGGAAGTCCAGCCGTCTGCAGATGGACTGCAGCCCACCCCAGTTTGCGCGACAGCAGTGCAGCAGAGCAACAAGAAGAGCTCGACTGCCGCAACGCAGACTGGGGAAGAAGAAGCCGCTGCCACACAGCAGCGGGCCAAGACAACTACGCGCGCTCCACCACTCCACGTCCAGTACAAAGGCGGGAAAACGTGGACTGAGCTGCGCAAGGAACTCGCCAGCCTACTGAAGGGCGAGTTCACGGCGAGCTGCACCAGTGAGGGTAACACCTTCTCACTGACGTTCGCCACCTGGGACGACTACGACGCGGCGAGGGCCTTCCTCGAAGGCCACCACGCGGAGAAGCCCGTCCCCAAAGCAGCAAAGTGGGGGCGAACCATCCAGGCTACCATACGAGGCCTGCCTTGGATCGTCTCCACACACGAGGTCGCCGACGAAGTCGAACAGCTGGGCTTCCTAGGCGCAGTCGAGCTCCGCCAGCGCTCAAACAGAGGAAGGCCCCCGGTCTTCCTCTTTGTTGGGCCAGCTTGGCACTCCAGAAACAACGATATATTCACTCTGGAGAAAATCCTGAACTTCGGTGTGAGGATAGCACCGACACAACGGGATATGGAACAGAGGCCGCAGTGTTTCCAGTGCCAACAATACGGGCACATCGCGAAACACTGTGGCAATGATCCCGCGTGCGTCAAGTGCGCTGGCGCGCACGACTCGCGCGATTGCCGGCGGGACAAAGAAGACCCGCCGCTATGCAGAAACTGTGGCGGCCAACACGTAGCGAGCTTCAGGGGCTGCAAAGCCTTCGTGCAGTGGCTCCAGGAGCAGCTGCAAAAGCCGCCACAGCAACGACGGAAGAGATCTCGGCGAGGTGGGAAGGCTCGCCGAAATAAGAAGACGATAGCCGGCCCAGAACCGGCAGTCCCCCGAGAAATGGACCGCGTGGACGCGCAGGCGGCTGCCCCGCCCCCCCACCACTCCGCCGCTGGTCGTGGAGGGGGTAGCGGGCCGCACCGCCGCACCCAGCGGCCCACGCAGCAGCGAGAGCAGTCGGCCGCCGGCAACGGCCGCGGCAGGTCGCACACTGCGGCCACGCTGGCGCCCGCCGCCACGTCGACGCCGGCTGCGCAATCGCCGCCGCCAACCACAGAAGAACGGCTGTCCTGCAGCCCAATATCCGAAGAGGGGCTTGCAGGAATCCTTCTGAAGAGGATAACCGCCATGGAGGAGGTCATTCTTCTCCTGGCGCGCAGCCAGCCCGCCTTCGACGCGAGCACCAGATGGACTTACACTCCGGGAGAGGGGTGGGACCAACAGAGGTCTACCCCGCCACTGGAGCAGACGAAAACCAGCAACCAGGAGTCCACAGGCGTGTAACGCGCCACCAGGTCGAATACTCCCACACCCGTCCGGACACCCCCTTTCATCTCATCAGTCATTTCATCATCCCCCTGCTGGCACGCCCAGCAATTAGTGTATAAGGCACTTGCTATACCGTTAGGACCATAAATCACCCGTTAGGAAGTCACCCCGTTATATTGGAGTAAATGTCACATAGACAACACACTCCTCCTTCACCAGATGACCTTATGTGGCCGTCTATCATATAGCAGCGAGAGAGAGAGTCCCGCCGCCACGCACTCCGCTGCTCGACTCGCTGCGGCTCGCACCGTTACGTTACGTGTTTCAACTAGCCAAACGCCATGTCCGGACGCGGAAAGGGAGGCAAAGTCAAGGGCAAGTCAAAGTCCCGCTCAAGCAGGGCTGGGCTCCAGTTCCCGGTCGGCAGAATCCACCGCCTCCTGCGCAAGGGAAACTACGCCGAGCGCGTCGGCGCCGGGGCGCCCGTCTACCTCGCCGCCGTCATGGAGTACCTCGCGGCTGAGGTGCTCGAGCTGGCCGGAAACGCGGCCCGCGACAACAAGAAGACGCGCATCATCCCGCGCCACCTGCAGCTCGCCATCCGCAACGACGAGGAGCTCAACAAGCTCTTGTCGGGCGTCACCATCGCACAGGGTGGTGTCCTGCCCAACATCCAGGCCGTCCTGCTGCCAAAGAAGACCGAGAAGAAGGCCTAAACAGAGAGCGCGGCGCTGCGCTTGCGTGCTCCCTGCACGCAAACGCGCCTGCCTTTGCCTTGCCGGCTCGGCTCACAACAATCGGCCCTTTTCAGGGCCACCACACAAACCTACGTCCAAAGCAAAGTTTCCGTCGTCCGTGCTCGCCGCACTTTACACAACACGTCCACATACATACATTGCACAGCCAGCGCCGGCGCACGTCCGCCATCTTGTCCACAGCCCGTGTGGCCGAACGCGCACACATTTTGTCGTTTCTCTCTTTTTGTCTTTTTTGTTTCTGCACCCCTCCGCGCACGCACAGAGTCGCGTTCCAAACGACAACGACATCAATACACCGATAATGTGATGATCATTGTTAGCATTATAATGTTTCAATTAAAGGGGCGCGCGTGGCACAGACAAAAAAAAAAAAAACCAAACAGCTGATCCGATCGATCGATCGATCGATCCGGCCCGCCCGCCTATGCCCACGCCACAAACAAACAACAAACCACGCACACACTGGACTCAGCCGCGCCCATCGCGTCAAACTCAAAAACTAACGCACGCGCAGCAGCAGCAGCAGCAACAACAACAACACGCACAGGCAACACAGACTCTTTCGCACTTTTCAATCTCCGAACAGTGTGGTGGCCCTGAAAAGGGCCGTTTTCGTCTCTCCCACCAAGCACGGGCACGGCACGGCCGCGGGAAGGCCACAACGCAGCACAGCACACCGGCTGGCTGGCTGGCTGGCTGCCTGCCTAACCGCCGAAACCGTACAGGGTGCGCCCCTGCCTCTTCAGGGCGTACACCACGTCCATGGCCGTCACAGTCTTGCGCTTGGCGTGCTCAGTGTACGTCACCGCGTCGCGGATCACGTTCTCCAGGAACACCTTCAGCACTCCGCGGGTCTCCTCGTAGATCAGACCAGAGATGCGCTTCACGCCGCCCCTGCGAGCCAGGCGGCGGATGGCGGGCTTCGTGATGCCCTGGATGTTGTCGCGCAACACCTTGCGGTGCCGCTTGGCGCCACCCTTGCCCAGCCCCTTTCCTCCCTTGCCGCGGCCTGTCATTCTTCTTCCTTCCTCCTCCTCAAAGCAAGCAAGCGAAAAAACACAAGCGCCAGCTCCTCACCCGGCGCTAGCGAGTCGGCTACGGTGCGAGCTCTCTGCCGCCGCCCCCCTATATAGACTCTGGCCCGCCCTCCCCCCACCACGCGCACCGAGGGCATATAAGCGCGGCGCGGGGCCGCGCGGGCCCGTTGTCAAGGCAGCACCGGACGCTTCGTGTACCGCACGCACCTCCACGCCGCTCTTCCGCTATGGCCCGCACAAAGCAAACGGCCCGCAAGTCCACCGGCGGAAAGGCGCCGCGCAAACAGCTCGCCACCAAGGCGGCGAGGAAGAGCGCGCCCGCCACCGGCGGCGTCAAGAAGCCCCACCGCTACAGGCCGGGCACCGTCGCCCTGCGGGAAATCAGGCGCTACCAGAAGAGCACAGAGCTGCTCATCCGCAAGCTGCCGTTCCAGCGCCTAGTGCGCGAGATCGCCCAGGACTTCAAGACCGACCTGCGCTTCCAGAGCTCCGCAGTCATGGCCCTGCAGGAGGCCAGCGAGGCCTACCTCGTCGGCCTCTTCGAAGACACCAACCTGTGCGCAATCCACGCCAAGCGCGTCACCATCATGCCCAAGGACATCCAGCTCGCGCGCCGCATCCGCGGCGAGCGCGCCTAGAAACCGCGCCGCGCACGCGCGCCCGCCCAACAAAAACGGCCCTTTTCAGGGCCACTAACATCTCTCCGTCGCGAGCAAAACTTTTGTCGGTCTTGCCGCCCCGCAAAACAACAACAACCAATTCCCCTCCCGTCCACAGCCGCTCTCGCCAACAATCGACGTCACTCCCATCCCTCACAATACACACACACAACAGCCGGACGACGTCACCACACACCACGGGTGGCTGGCCGCCGCCGTCTCCGAGGCGCGCGCACGCTACGCTACACTACAACGTCAACGCCACCGCGCCTTCCCAATTCCCGCCGGCCACTTCCACGTCTCACGTCCCCCCGCCGCTTTGAGAGAGAGAGACACAACACACACACACAAAAGACACGACATCCGCAAAGCAAGCAAACACACAAACAAACTAGAGTCTCCAGAAACATACATGAGCAACCAAACGTCGGCCGCCGCAAAAAAAACAACTACAACAAAAACAAATAAAATAAAATAAAAAGACCAACAAACGGCCACAACCGCTCCGCTACCGCGCGCCGCCGCCTACCGCCACCGGCACCACAATCCAACCACCACGGCACGCAAACAGTACCCACAAGGGTCTCACACACAACCAACCACACCGGCGCATGCACGACAATCAACGCCTTCCCGACGTCCTTTGATGGCCCTGAGAAGGGCCGTTTTGGGCCGCGCGACAGCCGCAGCCGTGCCATCGCGCGCCACTAAGACGACGCGGGGGAGGGCGGTGGGGGACGACGGCGTCAAGCGCCAACCCCTCTCCCTTGCCTTTCTTTAACTTTACTACTTTACTTCTTCTTCTTGGGCGACGCCTTCGCCTTAGACGGCGTCGTCGCCTTCTTCGGGCGCGGCGCCTTCGGCTTCTTCGTCGGAACCTTGGCGGCCTTCTTCGCCTTCGACGGCGACTTGGCCTTGGCCGGCTTGGCCGCAGCCGCCTTCTTCGCACCCGCGGGAGCCGCCGACGCCGCAGACGCCTTCTTGGCGGCGCCCGCCTTCCGACCGGTCGCCGCCTTCACGCCACCAGCCTTCTTTGCGCCGGCCGCGCGGCCGCCCTTCTTCTCCTTGCTGGCCGGAGCGGCGCGCTTCTTCTTCGCACCGCCGGCACGAGCCTTGCCGCCCTCGGCCGCCCCGCCGCCGGCGCCGGCAAGCTTGAAAGAGCCGGACGCGCCCTTCCCCTTCGTCTGCACCAGCTCGCCAGCCACGACGGCCGACTTGAGGTACTTCTTGATAAAGGGCGCCAGCTTCTCCGCGTCCAGCTTGTAGTGCGCGGCAATGTACTTCTTGATCGCCTGCAGCGACGAGCCGCCGCGCTCCTTCAGACTCTTGATGGCGGCCGTCACCATCTCAGAGGTGCGCGGGTGCGCAGGCTTGGCGCGCGGCTTCTTCGCAGACGCCGCAGACTTGGCCTTCTTCGTCGTGCCGGTGGCGGCGGGTGCCGCAGCAGTCTCGTTCGTAGCCGCCTGATCTGCCATTATTTCGACGGACGACGCGCGTACACACAACAACAGAACAGCGAGAGAGAGCGGCAAGGCGGCAAGCACGGCAGAGAATAGCCGCCGCGCCGCCAGGCCCAGCCAGTGTCGCGGGCGGGCGCGGACGGCCGAGAGAGCGGCCGCCACTCTGCGCGCCGCCGCGCCGCGCCTCCCGCGCTTGCTACCGCCCAACGTCCGACAGCCTGTGCGGACCAGCCCCAAACCTGCGCCGCAACCACCCGCGCCATTCAAACCACCGAGGATGGGGCTACACACGGCCACACCACAGTCGCCAACCAGTCGCCACGGCAGCGCCGCAAACCACGGCCAAACTGCAGCTACCGCGCGCCACAGCCTGGCTCGGCCCGCCGAGAATCGCCGCCCCCGCCCAAATGCCGCCCCCACAGCCCCAGCCGACGACCCGCCACAATGGCCAAACCTTCGGCAAAACTGGCGCACCGTCGCCGCGCCAGCCCGGCCAGCGCGGCCGCCGCCACAGCCACACAAGCGGAGGCGTGCGGCGATGACGGCCGTGCAAACGCACCTCCGCCGCCCCATCGCCCTCCCACCGTTTCCCGATCGGCCCGCGGCCGTCGGGCCACCTCGCCCGCCAACATTCGCGCCCGTTTCCCACAAAATTGCCCGCCGCAAAACAAAAACGAGCGCCGCCTGCGCAACATGGGCACCGGCCAACCGAGGCGCCGCCGCCCCTCGCCGCTTTAAGCGAGGGTGGCTAACCGCCATCCGCAACTACAGACGCACCGAATCTGCCTTCAAAAGCACACACCGACAGCCGACCTCTAACATTTAGACTCCGCAAGCCACCCAACGGTGTGTGGCGGAGGGCACTTCACGTGCCAATGTCATTTACCTCCCTTTGCTGTTCCAGTCGCGTATGGTTCGCGGGACGAACCGACAGTCTGCAAAAAAAACGCCTCCGTGCGCGCTCGAATCTCTCTAACCACATCCATTCGTGATCTCCTCGGGAGGTATACGCAATATATTCGATACCCCATCCAGAAACGCAATATCTCGAAACCTGGCGAGCAAGCTACACCGCGATGCAGAGCGCCTCTATTGCAGAGTCTGCCGCTTGGGTTTGTTAAACATCTCCGTAACGCTATCACGGTTACCAAATGACCCTGCGACGAAACGTTGGATCGTCTCCGTCGCCTCCGTCAACGCGACCTGGTACGGATCCCACACTGATGGGCAACACGCACGTATAGGTCGAACGAACGGGTGTTTTGTAAGCCACCTCCTCCTTTGTTGATGGACGACATTTGCTACGCATTCTCCCAATAAATCGCAACCTGGTACCCGCCTTACCAACAATTACTTTTGTTTGTTTTTTTTTTTTGTTTTTTTTTTTTAATATGATGATCATCCCACTCCCAATCACTCCGCACGCATACTCCCAGATATTTTACAGACGTAACTGCTACCAGTGTTTGTCCCGCTATCATATAATCAATCATACAATAAAGGGTCCGTCTTTCTATATTATTCGCAATACATGTTAAGGGACAGTTGCCACTCCCTGCACCACGTGCCTATCCGCTGCAGATCGTCCTGCATTTTTCGCTGCAACTTCTCTGTATACTACAGCATCATCCGCGAAAAGACGCATGCAACGTCCGACACTATCTACTAGGTCATTTATATACATTGTGTGTGAAGAGCAATGGGTCCCATAACACTCCCCTGTGGCACGCCAGAGGTTACTTTAACGTCTGTAGACGTCTCTCCATTGATAACACAACATGCTGTGTTCTGTTTGCTACAATCTCTTCAGTCCAGCCACACACACTTGGTCCGACATTCTGCAGACACTTACTTTGTTTATCAGGCGACAGTGCGGAACTGTATCGAACGCCCTCCTTCCGGATGTCAACCAAAATGGCATCTACCTGGGAGCCTGTATCTAATATTTTCTGGGTCCCATGAACAAATAAAGCGCGTTGGGTCTCACACGATCGCTGTTTCCGGAATCCATGTTGATTCCTACATAGTAGACACTGGGTTTCCAAAAAACGACATGCTACTACTCGAGCATAAAACATGTTCTCACATTCTACAACCGATCGACGTCACAGATATAGGGCCTATAGTTTTGCGCATCTGCTCGACGACCCTTCTTCAAGCCCGGGACTGCCTGTGCTCTTTTCCAATCATTTGGAACCCTCCGTTCCTCTAGAGACTTGCGGTACACGGCTGTTAGGAGGTTCTGTCGCGTACTCTGTGTAGGTAGAATCGAATTGGTATCCCGTCAGGTCCAGTGGACTTTCCTCTGTTGAGTGATTCCAGTTGCTTTTCTATTCCTCCTTGGACACTTATTTCGATGTCAGCCATTTTTTCGTTTGTGCGAGAAGGAACTGCAGTGCGGTCGTCCTCCGTGAAACAGCTTTGGAAACAGGTGTTTAGTATTTCACAGCTTTACGCGTGTCATCCTCTGTTTCAATGCCATCATCATCCCGGAGTGTCTGGATATGCCGTTTCGAGCCGCTTACTACTGATTCAACGTACGACCACAACGTCCTAGGATTTGATTTGATTTCCTGTCACGTCGGTACATGGAATTTTACTTTCGCATTCACCGGACGCTTCACGCATAGCCCTCCTTACGCTAACTTTGGACATCGTTTAGCGTCTGTTTGTCTGAGAGGTTTTGGCTGCGTTTCAACTTTGAGTGAAGCTCTCCTTGCTTTCGCTATAGTTTCCTAAACTTTGGTTGTTGTACCGCGGTGGGTTTTTCCCATCCCTCACAGTTTTACTCGGCACGTACCTGTCTAAGACGCGTTTTACGATTGCCTTGCACTTTCTCCATAAACACTCAACATTGTCAGTGTCGGAGCAGACATTTGCGTTTTCATCTGTCTGCTAGTCTCAAATCTGCCTTCTATTACTCTTGCTAAACAGATAAACCTTCCTCCCTTTTTTGTGTATATTCCTATTAACGTCCATATTCAGCGATGCTGCAACGGCCTCTTGATCACTGGGTCCCTGTTCTGCACATACAGAGTCGACAAGTTCGGGGTCTGTTTGTCATCGGTAGGTCCACGATGTTATCTCCACGAGTCGGTTCTCTCTCTGTTTAATTGCTCGCGGTAATTTTCGTTCGGATGGTGCACTCGGTATACTGTCACTCGATGCTCTGTCCCTACCACCCGTCCTGAACATCTGGCACATTGAAATCTCCACCTAAGACTGTAACACGCTGAGGAAAGGAAAATGTATGTCCACATTTTCTCTCACTTGTTCGGCCACTAATGCTGCTGAGTCGCGAGGTCGGTAAAAGGAGCCAATTATCAACCTAGCTCGGCTGTTGAGTGTACCCTCCACCCACAATAGTTCACAGGAACCGTCCACCACTTCTACTTCACTACACAGGATAAACTACTACTAACAGCGACGAACCACTCCACCACCGGTTGCATGCACGCTATCCTTTCTAAAGCACCGTCTGTACCTATAACGATTGCAGCTTCGGCGCTTTCTATCAGCGCTTGACGTTCCGGTACTTTACCAACGCAGAGCTTCGACAGTTGACAATTACAATACCGATTGCCGCTTGGGTCCCCGCATGTCCTGACCTTGCCCCGCGCCCGTTGCCCTTTCCGTACTTGCCCAAGGGCCATCCAACCTAAACAGAACCGCCCAGCCCACGCCACACAACCCCTGCTACCCGTGTAGCCGCTTGTTGCGTATAGTGGACTCCACCTAAGACTATATAACATAACATGCCCTAAGGCATTCGCGGTGTACACCACCCTAAGGTGAGGTTAGGTTAGGTTAGGTGGACGTGGGTTAGGTTAAGGGTTACAGTTAGGTTAAGCGTCAAAGTTAGGTTAAGCGTTCGGACGTGAGGCGTCAGGTGGCCGCACCTACCTTTACGGCCGGACATCTTAGGTTAGAGGTTAGGTTAGGTTAAGGCGCCGAGAGGTCCGCGGTCAGGTTACGTTCACCTTCGGGCGCCACACGTAGGTTTCAAAGGTGTGTCGGTCGGTCGTCGGCAAGCCGCAAAAACTACAGACGACGTCGACCAAACCGCCGCACGACCGAGCAGGAGGCAGATATAAAACACACACACACACAAAAACAAAATTAAACACCACCCACCGGCCAAAGGGCACCAACAACCACAAACCCGAGCACCACGTCGACCAGAGGCAACCCGCCGCTCACGCGACATGGCTGGCAACTAAGGGGCAAACGGCAACGGCGCTTTCCGCACCGGGCCGGATGCACGTACGACAACACCGCTACCCGTACGCAGGCCTCCCATTGCACACAGCCGCTCTGTGTTTGAACATCATCAATGGCGCGCCCGCGGCTCGTCGCGGGCGCAGCCATAACGCCGCCACTTTTGCACCAACACATTCACGCACCGCAAAACAGCTCGCCGACACAGCACAGCCGACAAACAAAAACAACCCGCGAGACGGGGGCGACAACGACAACGATGACAACAACAACAGCAGCAAACAACTCGCACCAAGCGTCCAACAGGTAACAAACGGACAAGCACAGCCTCTGCTAACGGCCACGACGCCAGCGGCACACTGCTCCTTTCCCGCCACACTCGATTTCACAACGCACGCACGCGACCCCGTCAACGACACGACACGACACACGACGGGCTCCCTTCCCGCAACCTACACCTTTCCGCCACTACGCACAGCTCCACCCGACGCGCCCGTCGCAACGACACTACTGCACGCACTATCCACCCGCCTCCTCCTCTCCCCCCCCTTCCCGTACACAACAACACAGCCAAAAACAACACTCACGACCCAAACATACTAACGACATGGCACGTGCATCGGCGCACACCCCAACCAGTCACCGTCGACAACCACACGCAAGGCACGAAACCGGCGTCCTTCCACGTTGCCATCAAAGCTGCACAAACAACCACAGGAGGAACCACCAACAACGGCCCGCCCGCCCGCCCGCCCGCCCCAATATTCTCCCACCCTCACCTCACGCCGCAACCACCAAACGCACATTCCCGCTCGCTACCACACACCTCTCGGCAGCCGCTTCGCAAACACATGACGTGACGTGACATCATCACATCACGGGCTACGCACGCACACCGACCCACTTTCCTGCCCTTCGCCCTCTTCTTTCCGACGCCTGCCTTCGGCCGAGCACACGTACGTGGGTGGCACAACGCCCAACACAGTCACACACAGTCGACAGGCGCACGCCCAGGCACGCAACGACGCAGCGCAGCAAAGGCGCCCGCAACACATACCTCCTCTCTCTTCTCGCCGCCGCCGCCGACCGACCGCCCGCCCGCCAGCCAGCCAGCCAGCCAGCCAGCCAGCCACTCGCAATGTGCACTGCCAACCAGCCACACGTCCACCGCGCCGCCTCCGACCACCCGCCAGGGGGCGCTCACGTCCGCGACAACAGCGCGGCCCGCCGCCGGGCGGGCCCAGCCGAACCCAGCCCAGCCGGCGCGCGCTGCTCTGCACTCGGCGCGCCGCACATCCTGCTGCAGACCGGGCTCGTCTCTCTGTACGCGTCTGCCCGCATCTCGTCTTCCTGCGCATCAACACAACGAGGCCGCGTGAGCAAACCCCCCCGTCACAACGCCACATCACACACTGCCTCGTCTACCGCCGAAATGCACTCACCAGCCATCCGCTTCGTCTTCGTCTTGTTTACTCGTTGTTGTTGCAGCGGCGCACACAGCCCCGGCCGGCCGCATCCGAGGGTGGCCCGCCGCCAGCGTCTCCTCCTTGGGCACAGGTGCGGTGCCGTGCCGTGGCCGCCCATCCATCCAACCGCACTCATTTGCTGGCCGCCTCTGCTGCAGAAGAAGACAAAAAACGAAACGTACAAACATACACGCACCCACAGCGTGGCCACACACGGACGGGACCGACAGGCTCCAAGGCGACCAAAGGATAAAAACAAAATAAAAAAACAAAAAGACGCAAGCAAGCAACAAGCACAGGCTGTCGCCTCGCGCCTCTGTCCTTCCGCCCCCGCCCTTCTCTCCCACCACATGCCCACAAACACCACCGCCTCCCCCTCCCCGCACCTCCACATTCGCCCCCTCCATTTGTTCCTTTCTCGCTCTTCCCTTCTGTGTGTCTGCGTGCGTGCGCGGGCGGCGCCTCTCAACATCCGCCGGCCGTCCGTCCCGTTTTCGCCGTACCACACACGCCACCGCCTCCTCCCCGTCCACCACCGCCGCCCCTGTCCGCCCCGCACAACACCATACACCGCTGCTTGTCCTGGCCGTTGCCACCAAAGGCGCCAGCCGCAAACCGCGCCAACGCCGCAGCGCGCGTGCGTCCTTCCTTCTTGCTTCCTTCTCCGTGCCGACGCGGCCTCTATTCCCGCACCCATTCGGCCGACGACACAGCCGTTGGGCTCCGCACTGCGCGTACCGGCGTTACGCACGCACACCCACCCCCCTCGCGAACGCACGACTCATTGTCTTTGTTGTTTCTCCTCTTTCTTAACGTCTTTGTTTGTTTTGTTTTTTGTTTTTTGTTTTTTTTTTCGTTTTTCCCCACCGCCACATGTGACACAATGCCTCCCTCCACCTTTCGTTCGTGGTTGCTTGCTTTGTTTCTCTTTCTCATTGGTACACGTCCGACGCGCTCCATTTCCACCACACCACGGCCATCAGCCTCCTCAACGGGCAGGCGCAGTGTGCCATTCTCCGGCGCACAAGCACACCGCGCGGTACTGGCGCGGCTCGCTCTCCTCGCCCCCACGCCACGCCACGCCACGCCACCGGTGCGCAGCAGCACATGTGATGTCTCGCAACACGACACGCGGTGCGCACACCCCGACCACGCGGCTCTAAAGGCATGGCACCGGCGACATGCGCCGCCCCAGCCACGCATCCGTCGTCTCACGTTGTTCACTGCCAGCCGCGTCGGAGGCTACAACCGCAACCACCACAACAACGGTCCCCCTCCCGGCAACACATTTGTTGCACAAACAAACACAACCGCCGAGCGCAGCGCGAACCACCCACACGCGCCCTCCGCGTCTCCTTTCTCCTTTCGCCCCCTCCCATCTCCCGAATATGCCAGCAGCGCAGCGTTACGCGTGCCCCTCACCCGTCCACACTACCGCGAAACGAACACGCCTTCCGGGCCACCTGCAAGGGCACGCCCACCACCAAATACTGCCGTATTCACGGACGCAGTTCGCAACACGCAACGCACTCTCCACCTACCTTCTTTCTCTCGTCCCTTCTCTTTACAAACAAAACAAACACACAAACCAACCACGGCTAACACACTTTTTCGCGACACCTTTGACTGCGTTATCTCGACCGTGACGGCAGCTATCGACCATCCATTCCCCACTACACACACACACACACACACACACACACACACACACACATCATTCGCTACACCGCACACGAAACGGCAAGGGCAAGGCACTCTCTCATAGATTCTTCCTCCGAGCCATATCGGGCGAACGTTGCATCCGGGAAGGCAATGCAATTCAGCCGTCACCACGGCCGACACTTGCAGCCGCGCCGTAAACGCATGTCAGTGCGGCTGCAATGCACGGGAACGTTCCGTTGCTCTAGACAGCGCCTCTCCGTTTTTCCCCTGTCTCGTTTTCCGGTGATTGCTTCTCCTTCTTCTTTTTCTTCGTTTCGTTTCGTTTTATTATTTTCGTTCCCCTCCTCCACCATTGTTTCCGTCCCCACAGTTTTTTTTTTTGGCTCATTCCACACGTTCTGCCCAGACAAGACATGACATCCGACCGATCACAGTCAGCCTTTCGTCACCGTTCGCAGCGCCGACGGTGCCACAGTGAGACGGGTGTTCAGACCGACACGTTGCCATGATGCCCATAGACAGCTACTCAGGGCCGCCGGATCGGATCACATCACATCACCGACAAACCGGCCATTTCACCGGGGGACACAGACAACCGCGTGTACGCCCATAACAACAAACAACGGCCGTCGTCGTCTACCGTCACTGAACCGAACACACGTGCACCTTGAATGACGACACCGGCGTGCGTGCGCACAACAATCAATCATTCAAATCAACTGCAGAAACGGCTATCAAAATCAAGGGCCAAATAAATGGGTACACCACCGTGCGTGTCGCCTACCCCACCCGCCCGTACAATTCTTGCGTCTTCTTAATGACTAGTAAAGACACGTCCATTTTTTTTTTTTAAAACGTCACCAACACACCTCCACGCCGTACAGCAAAGGGAATAGTAAGACGGCAACACAACATTTCACCCTCGCCATCATGTATGTATGATGTGACAACAAACAAACCCGCCGACGGCCCTAACGGTGACATCCAACAGTCGCGAGGGGTTTCAATTGCAGTCACGTGACTAACCGGGCAGACAGAGACAAAGAAAGGAAAGGAATCAGCGACACAGACAACACCTCCTGTCTATGGTGTCGACAAACAAACAACCAACCAACCAACCAACCACGCCAAGACTCGCGAGCACGCATAACCACCACCACCAGCTGCTTCGCAACCAACCAAACCGGGTAGCTATGCGCCGCCTCACACAAACAACAATTCCGCTCTTCCCGCAAAGGCAATTTGGTGGCCCTGAAAAGGGCCGTTTTGCCGCTCTCGCAACGGAGGGGAGCTCCCTAGAGCCTTAACCCCCTCACTTGGAGCTCGTGTACTTGGTCACCGCCTTCGTGCCCTCGCTCACGGCGTGCTTGGCCAGCTCGCCAGGCAGCAAGAGCCGCACAGCCGTCTGGATCTCGCGGGACGTGATGGTCGAGCGCTTGTTGTAGTGCGCCAGGCGAGACGCCTCGGCCGCAATGCGCTCGAAAATGTCGTTCACGAAGCTGTTCATGATGCTCATCGCCTTCGACGAGATGCCCGTGTCGGGGTGCACCTGCTTCAGCACCTTGTAGATGTAGATGGCATAGCTCTCCTTCCTCTTGCGCTTCTTCTTCTTGTCGCCCTTCGAAATGTTCTTCTGCGCCTTGCCAGCCTTCTTGGCGGCCTTCCCGCTAGTCTTGGGCGGCATCTCGAACGTACAACAGCAAGCAGCAAGCGCTCCGCTCTAGTCAGCGTCTCCCCACACAGTGGCACCCGCCGCTACCGCAACACCCCACCTTTACCAGCTCGCCCTGTTGCGGCCGCCGACCAATGGGGCGCGCGCGCAACCGGCCGCCGCACCCGAGCCCATAAAGGGACCCCCACCCTAGTCCCGCCGCCACACACACACAGCGCGCTGAGCCGCCGTAGCGAGAGGACGCTCCGGCTCACCGCTCCGCTTTGTGTCGCTGGCGCTTTTGTTCCCGCGCGTCTTTGTCCGCGCGCCTTTGTTAAGGCACGCGGTCACTGGCGAGTGAGCTACGGAAGCTGCCGCGAACCTTCACTGCTGACTACTCGCTTGCGAGTGCGTCAGCGGCGAAATTGTCGTGCACTCCTCGTTATCGGCTGCGAATCAAATCGATTCAGTAATCGATTTGTGCCGCGCCTAGGGACCGTTAGGGCACGACGTGATCCAGGACCCCCTTCACGTGGGACAAGTCCGCGGTCACTAGAGTAGACGACCACCTTGCCTACCTACCACATAGCTGCACTATGGACCGACTAACGACGAGTGACGCTGACCAGGCATACCTGCCTACCGCTGACCCTAACCAACGTGACCAACTGTTCATAATCTTTAACAAGCTCGCCTGCGGCGGCCACTACCCTGGTCGAGAGGACGACGAGGCGGCTATACTCGCCTTCTGCAACATTCAGAAGGCTGCCGCTCTACCGCACACGAGGCAGCATGTGTCGGGTGTGCCACCGAGAGCCCCGCCGGTCGTATCGCACGAGATTGCGGTCCCGGCGGTGGCGGCCTCGGCGGGAGTTGCGCCGCTGGCCTCGACCACTGAAGAGGTCGATGTGCCCCCGGTTGCCCCCCTGGCCCCAGAGACACGAGAAGAGCCCGTGGCTGCGCTAGCTGCGGCCACCGAGATGGAGGACACCGACCTGCCCGACGCAAATCTGGCTGAGGCGATTGCCGAGTCGGAGCGCCGGGACACCGACCTTGACACTGCCCGCGCGCCCAGAAAGCGCCGGGCTGAGACGCATGACGACTCCGACACTCCCTCCCAGACATCTGAAGCAGCGAGGCCGCGGAAGAAGGCCTCCAGGGCCTCCCGCACCTCCACAACAGAGTCTGGGCTGACTATCGCGGGCTCCTCCCGGAGCACCGCCGTGCAGAAATCGACGAAGACCACGCGGCGGCCCAATCGTTCACCTGCCGCCTCCCGGCAGCCGGACGAGGATGGTTTTGTCGCCCCACCCCGGCGGCACACTGCCAGGGCTGCTGCGCTGCAGCAACCGACACCGCTGCCGACCGCCAACACGTTTGCGGGCGCCAGCGTCGATGCTATGGAGGATGACGCCGCGCCTCTGGCGCCGGCCCAAAAGAAGCCGCCGCCTATCGTCATCCAGTGGGCCGGCGAGTACAAAGAGTTCCAGCACAAACTGGACAGGGTGGCCGAGTCCGCCACTGTCAAGAACGCTGGCCGTGACCTCTACAAGGTCACAGTGGCGTCCAGCGAGGAGTACCGCGCGGTGATGGACGCCATCGGCAAAGATGGCCTCCCGTGCTACACGCACCCCTCGGATCCGCTCAAACTTCTGAAGGTGGTATTCCGCCACCTTCCCCTCAAGTTTGGTGCGGACTACCTTCGAGAGGAGCTCGAGGACATGGGCTTCGGCGTCCGGTCCACCGGACTGATGAAGTCCCCACGTACGCACCGCGACATGCCGTTGTATCAGGTTGTCCTCGTTGACAACCTGGAAAATCGGAAGATTTTCCAGGTGCAACGGGTCGGCCGTGTCGCGGTCGCAGTGGAACCTCTCCGGGCCAAAGGCAAGAGGGCCCAGTGCTTCTCCTGCCAGCGGCTCGACCACGTCTCCCGCTACTGCTCCATGTTGCCCCGCTGCGTCAAGTGCGCGGGCCAGCACGAGAGCAAGTCCTGTGGGCTTGCCAGAGAAGACAAACCGACGTGCTGCAACTGCGGCGCCACGCACGTTGCCAGCTACAGAGGCTGTTCGGCCTTCAAAAGGAGCCGAAATCGACCGAGGGGAGGGGCTGCACCTTCTCGTAAGGTGCACCCGTCCACCAGCTTTGCTGCCGCCACCAAGGGCGGACCATCAGCCTCCACCACCCGAAGTTCGGCACAGGTGGAGCGCGAGACGCAGCAACCGACCGCGCCGTCCACGGCTTCGCCCGAGGGGGAGGCAACTCCCGCACCCACGCAGGGCGCGCGGGTTGCCGCCCCGCGCAGGCGTCGCCGTCGCGCGGGCCGGGTCACCCCTGCCGCTGCACAATGGACTGCCGACGACACCCTGTCGCTGCAGAGGAAGGCACCACGTGCTGCGCCGCGACCGGCTACCGATGCTCCACGGCAGCCGTCTTCTACCGAGCGGCCGCAACCGGCCGCCCCAGTGGCGGAGGCCGCCCCAGCGGCCCCCACCGCCCCCTCGGCCACCGACGCAGCCGAGCTCCGATCGCTCTTGCGGTCGTTGAGCCAGCTGCTCGAGCAGCTCCCGGTGCTCGTCACCGCGGTCACGTCGGCCCTTCAGGCCGGCGTCACAACCCCACCACGCCATGGATAATCGCCATATCCATGGCCTCACCGTTTGCGCCTTCAACGCAAACAGTTTGGTCCCCCAACAAGGGGAATTCAGGGAGTTCCTGCGCGACGAGGCAATTGACATCTGCCTCGTGTGCGAGACCTTCCTGAAGCCCGGAATACACGTGAAGGCGGCCAACTATCGGTGCTACCGCACCGACAGGTTGACCCACGGCGGCGGGACGGCTATCTATATCAAGGCGTCCCTCAAACATCACGAAGTCCAGCTTCCGCCCCTCGCTGCAATGGAGGCCACTGGGGTGGCTGTCACCACGACGGCGGGGGTCGTCACCTTCGTTGCGGCCTACAGGCCGCCGAGGGGACTGCTTCAGGAGGCTGACGTCGACGCCCTGCTGGCACTGCGCGGGAAAGTCTTCATCGCGGGTGACTTGAACGCCAAGCACCCGCAGTGGAACTCCCGCATCACCAACGCCAGCGGCCGCCGCCTCCTTCGCGCCACACAACGGCATGGCGCGATAGTACTGGGGCCTTATGATCACACCGTCTTCCCCCATCGCGGCCAGTCTGATGTGCTCGACATCGCCGTGCTCAAAGGTGTTGGGCACTACACATCTGCCACCGTTAGATGCGCCATGTCGTCCGATCACCTCCCGGTGGTCTTCGACATGGACGTCATCGGTGCATCTATGCCGCCCGACCGCCACAACTTCCGTGGCATAGATGAGGCACGCTTTCGCGTCGAGGTCCTCGACCGCCTCGAGGGCGTGCCCGATCCCGCTGTGCAAGGGGCTGACGAAGCGTTGGCCTTCTTCACGCAGCACACACTGGCAGCAGCGGAGGCGGCCACCCCCAGGCGGCCAGGACGGCCGCGAGAGATGTCGCGCCAGCTCCCGCCGCACATCCTAGAGGCGATCACAAACAAGAATCGCCTCTTCCGGGAATGGCAGCTCACACGGCTGCCCGAGACGAAGCGCCGCCTCAACAGGGCGCGGCGCGAGATTCGGGCCGCCATCGACGACCACCGACATCGGGATTGGGCGGGCCTAGTGGCCACACTAACAACGACAGACGGTAGTGCTTGGCGGACCGCCAAGCGTTTCCTTCGTCGTCGCCAGCGAGTCCCGCCTCTCCATGCAGGTGCGAACGTTATCGGCGAGCCAGATGCGAAAGCCGGCATCCTCGCGGATACGTTCGCGGAAAACTTTCAACCTGCTGACGGCGTGGTCGATCCCGACCACGTCCGTCTGGTGGCGGACCGCCTGCCGGTTTTCCTCGCTGCACGGGAGGAAGACGATGAGATCGAGCAAGTCACAGCTGAGGAAGTGGACCTGCAGCTCCGTCGACTCAATCCAAAGAAGGCGGGTGGCACAGACGGTGTCACCAACCGCCTGTTGAAGATGCTTCCGCCGGAGGTACACCAATCTCTGGCGGACATCTTTAACAGCATCCTCCGCTCTGGGACCTTCCCTTCCGCGTGGAAACATGCGGAAGTGGTTGCCATCCCCAAGAGCGGCAAGGATCCACGCCAGGCCGCGAACTACCGGCCAATCAGTCTGCTCCCGTCCCTCTCAAAGGTGTTTGAGAGGTTGTACGCGGAGCGGCTGCTGCGCCACGTGACTGAACAGCAACTCATCCCCGAGGAGCAGTTTGGCTTCCGGTGCGGCCACTCTACCTCGCAGCAGCTGTTGCGCCTCGTGGAGCAGGCGATGCGAGCGCTGGAGACGCGGGAGTACCTAGGGGCGGTGCTTCTCGACGTCTCCAAGGCCTTCGACTGCGTGTGGCACGACGGCCTCGTGTACAAACTTTTTGCGCACGGGGTACCGACGTCGCACGTGGTCCTGCTGCGCTCGTATCTCTCGGGACGCACTTTCCACGTCCGAGCAGATGGAGGCACTTCCACCGACCGGCAGATTCGAGCGGGAGTGCCGCAGGGATCGGTCCTCGGCCCCCTGCTGTACTCCCTCTACACCGCCGACGCCCCGCGGGTGGCACGCGTGGAGTTGGCACTTTATGCCGACGACACGGCGTTGTTCACCCGCAGCATGAACGCGGCCGTGATGCGCCGTCGCCTCCAGCTCGGATGTGATGTCCTGGGCGCCTGGTCCACGAAATGGCGCCTGAAGTTCAACGCTGCGAAGAGTCAGGCTGTCATCTTCAGCAGAAAGAGGCTGCCACCGGACCTACCGCCGGTCACGATCATGGGGGGCCCCATCCCATGGTTGCGCACCGGCAAATACCTCGGGGTGACGTTGGACAGGCACCTGACGTGGCTGCCACACGTCCGAGACGTCAGAGGGCGGGCAGTGGGGCGCCTTCGTGCGCTTTACCCACTGCTCAACCCTTCCACGACACTTCCTCCACGCCATGGCCTCACCATGTACCTGTCCCTTATCCGGCCGGTACTGGAATACGCGGCTGTGGTGTGGGGTAACGCGGCAGCGACGCACGTTGCGACGCTCCAACGCGTACAGAATAGGGCGCTGCGACTAGCGCTACACAAGCCGCCTCGCTATCCGACGAGGCTGCTACATGAAGAAGCTGGGATCCCCTTCCTACGGGATCGCTTCCGGCAAATCGCCAGACTGTTCTATAGCAATGCGGAGCAGTCTGGCAGCCGCTTGATTCGTGGTCTGGGCCGCCAGGTCCACCACAGGCCAACGACTCGTTGGCCAGACCTACTGCAAGAGTAACCAACTCATGCAGCCTGATTCCGAAACAAAGGGCGTCACAATGAACGATGCCCAGTGAGGACAGCTCAACAAGATAGGTCCCACTCTCCACCCAAAGAGGTCACTGCAGGAACAGCAGCTCCGCTGCTTACACTGCCTCTACACCTGGCATAGGTAGCCAGTGATTAAAGCGAGTCGAGTCCCGCCGCCACGCACTCCGCTGCTCGACTCGCTGCGGCTCGCACCGTTACGTTACGTGTTTCAACTAGCCAAACGCCATGTCCGGACGCGGAAAGGGAGGCAAAGTCAAGGGCAAGTCAAAGTCCCGCTCAAGCAGGGCTGGGCTCCAGTTCCCGGTCGGCAGAATCCACCGCCTCCTGCGCAAGGGAAACTACGCCGAGCGCGTCGGCGCCGGGGCGCCCGTCTACCTCGCCGCCGTCATGGAGTACCTCGCGGCTGAGGTGCTCGAGCTGGCCGGAAACGCGGCCCGCGACAACAAGAAGACGCGCATCATCCCGCGCCACCTGCAGCTCGCCATCCGCAACGACGAGGAGCTCAACAAGCTCTTGTCGGGCGTCACCATCGCACAGGGTGGTGTCCTGCCCAACATCCAGGCCGTCCTGCTGCCAAAGAAGACCGAGAAGAAGGCCTAAACAGAGAGCGCGGCGCTGCGCTTGCGTGCTCCCTGCACGCAAACGCGCCTGCCTTTGCCTTGCCGGCTCGGCTCACAACAATCGGCCCTTTTCAGGGCCACCACACAAACCTACGTCCAAAGCAAAGTTTCCGTCGTCCGTGCTCGCCGCACTTTACACAACACGTCCACATACATACATTGCACAGCCAGCGCCGGCGCACGTCCGCCATCTTGTCCACAGCCCGTGTGGCCGAACGCGCACACATTTTGTCGTTTCTCTCTTTTTGTCTTTTTTGTTTCTGCACCCCTCCGCGCACGCACAGAGTCGCGTTCCAAACGACAACGACATCAATACACCGATAATGTGATGATCATTGTTAGCATTATAATGTTTCAATTAAAGGGGCGCGCGTGGCACAGACAAAAAAAAAAAAAACCAAACAGCTGATCCGATCGATCGATCGATCGATCCGGCCCGCCCGCCTATGCCCACGCCACAAACAAACAACAAACCACGCACACACTGGACTCAGCCGCGCCCATCGCGTCAAACTCAAAAACTAACGCACGCGCAGCAGCAGCAGCAGCAACAACAACAACACGCACAGGCAACACAGACTCTTTCGCACTTTTCAATCTCCGAACAGTGTGGTGGCCCTGAAAAGGGCCGTTTTCGTCTCTCCCACCAAGCACGGGCACGGCACGGCCGCGGGAAGGCCACAACGCAGCACAGCACACCGGCTGGCTGGCTGGCTGGCTGCCTGCCTAACCGCCGAAACCGTACAGGGTGCGCCCCTGCCTCTTCAGGGCGTACACCACGTCCATGGCCGTCACAGTCTTGCGCTTGGCGTGCTCAGTGTACGTCACCGCGTCGCGGATCACGTTCTCCAGGAACACCTTCAGCACTCCGCGGGTCTCCTCGTAGATCAGACCAGAGATGCGCTTCACGCCGCCCCTGCGAGCCAGGCGGCGGATGGCGGGCTTCGTGATGCCCTGGATGTTGTCGCGCAACACCTTGCGGTGCCGCTTGGCGCCACCCTTGCCCAGCCCCTTTCCTCCCTTGCCGCGGCCTGTCATTCTTCTTCCTTCCTCCTCCTCAAAGCAAGCAAGCGAAAAAACACAAGCGCCAGCTCCTCACCCGGCGCTAGCGAGTCGGCTACGGTGCGAGCTCTCTGCCGCCGCCCCCCTATATAGACTCTGGCCCGCCCTCCCCCCACCACGCGCACCGAGGGCATATAAGCGCGGCGCGGGGCCGCGCGGTGCCTGGCGTCGAGACGGACGTCCCGCCCCCCCGTTCCCGCGGGGGTGGCGCACCGTGCCGTCGCGAAGCCACCACCGACGACGCACTGGCCGCCTTCCACACGGCCCTTGCGGCCGAGAGGGCCGCCATGAGGGAGGAACTCGTGGCTGTTCACCGCCAGCTGCAACAGCTGCGTGAGGAGCTGCGGGTCCTCAGGAAGACGCCAAACCCCACTGCGAGTCGGCCAACGGGGGTCGACGCCTCCACCCAGACGGTGCCACCCGAGCCGCCAGTTGATGTGACGGGCGGCGCGGAGGCACCCATGGAGATCGAAGTGGTGCTGCCTACTCTCCCTCCTGACGGGGAGGTCGAGCCGCGGGCACACGACGTGGAGACGCACACGGAGACACCCACAGCTACCGTGACGGCGGCGGAACGCCGGTCGCTCGATGCGATCGCGGACCAGGCGATGCAGATGTTCCGGAATATTAATGGCTGGGCACAACCGGGCCTGGACAACGCCTGTCCAGCCACTCCACCCCTCAGGACGAAGCCCGCTTCTTCGCAAGCTGAAGAAGCGGTAACAGACGAAGAGCTGCCCCTCCCGCTCCCAGACGAGCGGAGCGTGCAGCCCTTCCTCAAGAAGATCGTGGCGTCGCTGAAGGACGGGTCGTACCCTCACGGGGACAACCCATACCCCTTCACGCCGGCGCCCGCGAAGCCACCACCGCCTCACCAACCGTGTGACCTCAAACACATGCGTTGCATGTTGCATGAGGCCGTAACCAGGAAGGAGCTGAAACTGCTCAACAGCCGCCCCATCTTCACCCCTTCGGACTGGGAACACATCACTCGGGTCACAGAGAAGTGGGTGAAGGAGGAGTGGCGCTCCGGCAGGCGTCAGCCTGCCCCAGAAGACATACCAATGCATGACTACTTCGCTAGTCTAAACTCAGCGGGGTAGCCGAGGCCGATTCCAACGAGAGGCCACAAATACAACAACAACAACAGAGGAATCAAGGAGGAACAGCAGCACTGCTGCTTAGCCTCCACCATCTCCGGACTGAGGAGGTCCGTGATTTTCAAGCGAAGCGAAGCGAAGCGCGCGGGCCCGTTGTCAAGGCAGCACCGGACGCTTCGTGTACCGCACGCACCTCCACGCCGCTCTTCCGCTATGGCCCGCACAAAGCAAACGGCCCGCAAGTCCACCGGCGGAAAGGCGCCGCGCAAACAGCTCGCCACCAAGGCGGCGAGGAAGAGCGCGCCCGCCACCGGCGGCGTCAAGAAGCCCCACCGCTACAGGCCGGGCACCGTCGCCCTGCGGGAAATCAGGCGCTACCAGAAGAGCACAGAGCTGCTCATCCGCAAGCTGCCGTTCCAGCGCCTAGTGCGCGAGATCGCCCAGGACTTCAAGACCGACCTGCGCTTCCAGAGCTCCGCAGTCATGGCCCTGCAGGAGGCCAGCGAGGCCTACCTCGTCGGCCTCTTCGAAGACACCAACCTGTGCGCAATCCACGCCAAGCGCGTCACCATCATGCCCAAGGACATCCAGCTCGCGCGCCGCATCCGCGGCGAGCGCGCCTAGAAACCGCGCCGCGCACGCGCGCCCGCCCAACAAAAACGGCCCTTTTCAGGGCCACTAACATCTCTCCGTCGCGAGCAAAACTTTTGTCGGTCTTGCCGCCCCGCAAAACAACAACAACCAATTCCCCTCCCGTCCACAGCCGCTCTCGCCAACAATCGACGTCACTCCCATCCCTCACAATACACACACACAACAGCCGGACGACGTCACCACACACCACGGGTGGCTGGCCGCCGCCGTCTCCGAGGCGCGCGCACGCTACGCTACACTACAACGTCAACGCCACCGCGCCTTCCCAATTCCCGCCGGCCACTTCCACGTCTCACGTCCCCCCGCCGCTTTGAGAGAGAGAGACACAACACACACACACAAAAGACACGACATCCGCAAAGCAAGCAAACACACAAACAAACTAGAGTCTCCAGAAACATACATGAGCAACCAAACGTCGGCCGCCGCAAAAAAAACAACTACAACAAAAACAAATAAAATAAAATAAAAAGACCAACAAACGGCCACAACCGCTCCGCTACCGCGCGCCGCCGCCTACCGCCACCGGCACCACAATCCAACCACCACGGCACGCAAACAGTACCCACAAGGGTCTCACACACAACCAACCACACCGGCGCATGCACGACAATCAACGCCTTCCCGACGTCCTTTGATGGCCCTGAGAAGGGCCGTTTTGGGCCGCGCGACAGCCGCAGCCGTGCCATCGCGCGCCACTAAGACGACGCGGGGGAGGGCGGTGGGGGACGACGGCGTCAAGCGCCAACCCCTCTCCCTTGCCTTTCTTTAACTTTACTACTTTACTTCTTCTTCTTGGGCGACGCCTTCGCCTTAGACGGCGTCGTCGCCTTCTTCGGGCGCGGCGCCTTCGGCTTCTTCGTCGGAACCTTGGCGGCCTTCTTCGCCTTCGACGGCGACTTGGCCTTGGCCGGCTTGGCCGCAGCCGCCTTCTTCGCACCCGCGGGAGCCGCCGACGCCGCAGACGCCTTCTTGGCGGCGCCCGCCTTCCGACCGGTCGCCGCCTTCACGCCACCAGCCTTCTTTGCGCCGGCCGCGCGGCCGCCCTTCTTCTCCTTGCTGGCCGGAGCGGCGCGCTTCTTCTTCGCACCGCCGGCACGAGCCTTGCCGCCCTCGGCCGCCCCGCCGCCGGCGCCGGCAAGCTTGAAAGAGCCGGACGCGCCCTTCCCCTTCGTCTGCACCAGCTCGCCAGCCACGACGGCCGACTTGAGGTACTTCTTGATAAAGGGCGCCAGCTTCTCCGCGTCCAGCTTGTAGTGCGCGGCAATGTACTTCTTGATCGCCTGCAGCGACGAGCCGCCGCGCTCCTTCAGACTCTTGATGGCGGCCGTCACCATCTCAGAGGTGCGCGGGTGCGCAGGCTTGGCGCGCGGCTTCTTCGCAGACGCCGCAGACTTGGCCTTCTTCGTCGTGCCGGTGGCGGCGGGTGCCGCAGCAGTCTCGTTCGTAGCCGCCTGATCTGCCATTATTTCGACGGACGACGCGCGTACACACAACAACAGAACAGCGAGAGAGAGCGGCAAGGCGGCAAGCACGGCAGAGAATAGCCGCCGCGCCGCCAGGCCCAGCCAGTGTCGCGGGCGGGCGCGGACGGCCGAGAGAGCGGCCGCCACTCTGCGCGCCGCCGCGCCGCGCCTCCCGCGCTTGCTACCGCCCAACGTCCGACAGCCTGTGCGGACCAGCCCCAAACCTGCGCCGCAACCACCCGCGCCATTCAAACCACCGAGGATGGGGCTACACACGGCCACACCACAGTCGCCAACCAGTCGCCACGGCAGCGCCGCAAACCACGGCCAAACTGCAGCTACCGCGCGCCACAGCCTGGCTCGGCCCGCCGAGAATCGCCGCCCCCGCCCAAATGCCGCCCCCACAGCCCCAGCCGACGACCCGCCACAATGGCCAAACCTTCGGCAAAACTGGCGCACCGTCGCCGCGCCAGCCCGGCCAGCGCGGCCGCCGCCACAGCCACACAAGCGGAGGCGTGCGGCGATGACGGCCGTGCAAACGCACCTCCGCCGCCCCATCGCCCTCCCACCGTTTCCCGATCGGCCCGCGGCCGTCGGGCCACCTCGCCCGCCAACATTCGCGCCCGTTTCCCACAAAATTGCCCGCCGCAAAACAAAAACGAGCGCCGCCTGCGCAACATGGGCACCGGCCAACCGAGGCGCCGCCGCCCCTCGCCGCTTTAAGCGAGGGTGGCTAACCGCCATCCGCAACTACAGACGCACCGAATCTGCCTTCAAAAGCACACACCGACAGCCGACCTCTAACATTTAGACTCCGCAAGCCACCCAACGGTGTGTGGCGGAGGGCACTTCACGTGCCAATGTCATTTACCTCCCTTTGCTGTTCCAGTCGCGTATGGTTCGCGGGACGAACCGACAGTCTGCAAAAAAAACGCCTCCGTGCGCGCTCGAATCTCTCTAACCACATCCATTCGTGATCTCCTCGGGAGGTATACGCAATATATTCGATACCCCATCCAGAAACGCAATATCTCGAAACCTGGCGAGCAAGCTACACCGCGATGCAGAGCGCCTCTATTGCAGAGTCTGCCGCTTGGGTTTGTTAAACATCTCCGTAACGCTATCACGGTTACCAAATGACCCTGCGACGAAACGTTGGATCGTCTCCGTCGCCTCCGTCAACGCGACCTGGTACGGATCCCACACTGATGGGCAACACGCACGTATAGGTCGAACGAACGGGTGTTTTGTAAGCCACCTCCTCCTTTGTTGATGGACGACATTTGCTACGCATTCTCCCAATAAATCGCAACCTGGTACCCGCCTTACCAACAATTACTTTTGTTTGTTTTTTTTTTTTGTTTTTTTTTTTTAATATGATGATCATCCCACTCCCAATCACTCCGCACGCATACTCCCAGATATTTTACAGACGTAACTGCTACCAGTGTTTGTCCCGCTATCATATAATCAATCATACAATAAAGGGTCCGTCTTTCTATATTATTCGCAATACATGTTAAGGGACAGTTGCCACTCCCTGCACCACGTGCCTATCCGCTGCAGATCGTCCTGCATTTTTCGCTGCAACTTCTCTGTATACTACAGCATCATCCGCGAAAAGACGCATGCAACGTCCGACACTATCTACTAGGTCATTTATATACATTGTGTGTGAAGAGCAATGGGTCCCATAACACTCCCCTGTGGCACGCCAGAGGTTACTTTAACGTCTGTAGACGTCTCTCCATTGATAACACAACATGCTGTGTTCTGTTTGCTACAATCTCTTCAGTCCAGCCACACACACTTGGTCCGACATTCTGCAGACACTTACTTTGTTTATCAGGCGACAGTGCGGAACTGTATCGAACGCCCTCCTTCCGGATGTCAACCAAAATGGCATCTACCTGGGAGCCTGTATCTAATATTTTCTGGGTCCCATGAACAAATAAAGCGCGTTGGGTCTCACACGATCGCTGTTTCCGGAATCCATGTTGATTCCTACATAGTAGACACTGGGTTTCCAAAAAACGACATGCTACTACTCGAGCATAAAACATGTTCTCACATTCTACAACCGATCGACGTCACAGATATAGGGCCTATAGTTTTGCGCATCTGCTCGACGACCCTTCTTCAAGCCCGGGACTGCCTGTGCTCTTTTCCAATCATTTGGAACCCTCCGTTCCTCTAGAGACTTGCGGTACACGGCTGTTAGGAGGTTCTGTCGCGTACTCTGTGTAGGTAGAATCGAATTGGTATCCCGTCAGGTCCAGTGGACTTTCCTCTGTTGAGTGATTCCAGTTGCTTTTCTATTCCTCCTTGGACACTTATTTCGATGTCAGCCATTTTTTCGTTTGTGCGAGAAGGAACTGCAGTGCGGTCGTCCTCCGTGAAACAGCTTTGGAAACAGGTGTTTAGTATTTCACAGCTTTACGCGTGTCATCCTCTGTTTCAATGCCATCATCATCCCGGAGTGTCTGGATATGCCGTTTCGAGCCGCTTACTACTGATTCAACGTACGACCACAACGTCCTAGGATTTGATTTGATTTCCTGTCACGTCGGTACATGGAATTTTACTTTCGCATTCACCGGACGCTTCACGCATAGCCCTCCTTACGCTAACTTTGGACATCGTTTAGCGTCTGTTTGTCTGAGAGGTTTTGGCTGCGTTTCAACTTTGAGTGAAGCTCTCCTTGCTTTCGCTATAGTTTCCTAAACTTTGGTTGTTGTACCGCGGTGGGTTTTTCCCATCCCTCACAGTTTTACTCGGCACGTACCTGTCTAAGACGCGTTTTACGATTGCCTTGCACTTTCTCCATAAACACTCAACATTGTCAGTGTCGGAGCAGACATTTGCGTTTTCATCTGTCTGCTAGTCTCAAATCTGCCTTCTATTACTCTTGCTAAACAGATAAACCTTCCTCCCTTTTTTGTGTATATTCCTATTAACGTCCATATTCAGCGATGCTGCAACGGCCTCTTGATCACTGGGTCCCTGTTCTGCACATACAGAGTCGACAAGTTCGGGGTCTGTTTGTCATCGGTAGGTCCACGATGTTATCTCCACGAGTCGGTTCTCTCTCTGTTTAATTGCTCGCGGTAATTTTCGTTCGGATGGTGCACTCGGTATACTGTCACTCGATGCTCTGTCCCTACCACCCGTCCTGAACATCTGGCACATTGAAATCTCCACCTAAGACTGTAACACGCTGAGGAAAGGAAAATGTATGTCCACATTTTCTCTCACTTGTTCGGCCACTAATGCTGCTGAGTCGCGAGGTCGGTAAAAGGAGCCAATTATCAACCTAGCTCGGCTGTTGAGTGTACCCTCCACCCACAATAGTTCACAGGAACCGTCCACCACTTCTACTTCACTACACAGGATAAACTACTACTAACAGCGACGAACCACTCCACCACCGGTTGCATGCACGCTATCCTTTCTAAAGCACCGTCTGTACCTATAACGATTGCAGCTTCGGCGCTTTCTATCAGCGCTTGACGTTCCGGTACTTTACCAACGCAGAGCTTCGACAGTTGACAATTACAATACCGATTGCCGCTTGGGTCCCCGCATGTCCTGACCTTGCCCCGCGCCCGTTGCCCTTTCCGTACTTGCCCAAGGGCCATCCAACCTAAACAGAACCGCCCAGCCCACGCCACACAACCCCTGCTACCCGTGTAGCCGCTTGTTGCGTATAGTGGACTCCACCTAAGACTATATAACATAACATGCCCTAAGGCATTCGCGGTGTACACCACCCTAAGGTGAGGTTAGGTTAGGTTAGGTGGACGTGGGTTAGGTTAAGGGTTACAGTTAGGTTAAGCGTCAAAGTTAGGTTAAGCGTTCGGACGTGAGGCGTCAGGTGGCCGCACCTACCTTTACGGCCGGACATCTTAGGTTAGAGGTTAGGTTAGGTTAAGGCGCCGAGAGGTCCGCGGTCAGGTTACGTTCACCTTCGGGCGCCACACGTAGGTTTCAAAGGTGTGTCGGTCGGTCGTCGGCAAGCCGCAAAAACTACAGACGACGTCGACCAAACCGCCGCACGACCGAGCAGGAGGCAGATATAAAACACACACACACACAAAAACAAAATTAAACACCACCCACCGGCCAAAGGGCACCAACAACCACAAACCCGAGCACCACGTCGACCAGAGGCAACCCGCCGCTCACGCGACATGGCTGGCAACTAAGGGGCAAACGGCAACGGCGCTTTCCGCACCGGGCCGGATGCACGTACGACAACACCGCTACCCGTACGCAGGCCTCCCATTGCACACAGCCGCTCTGTGTTTGAACATCATCAATGGCGCGCCCGCGGCTCGTCGCGGGCGCAGCCATAACGCCGCCACTTTTGCACCAACACATTCACGCACCGCAAAACAGCTCGCCGACACAGCACAGCCGACAAACAAAAACAACCCGCGAGACGGGGGCGACAACGACAACGATGACAACAACAACAGCAGCAAACAACTCGCACCAAGCGTCCAACAGGTAACAAACGGACAAGCACAGCCTCTGCTAACGGCCACGACGCCAGCGGCACACTGCTCCTTTCCCGCCACACTCGATTTCACAACGCACGCACGCGACCCCGTCAACGACACGACACGACACACGACGGGCTCCCTTCCCGCAACCTACACCTTTCCGCCACTACGCACAGCTCCACCCGACGCGCCCGTCGCAACGACACTACTGCACGCACTATCCACCCGCCTCCTCCTCTCCCCCCCCTTCCCGTACACAACAACACAGCCAAAAACAACACTCACGACCCAAACATACTAACGACATGGCACGTGCATCGGCGCACACCCCAACCAGTCACCGTCGACAACCACACGCAAGGCACGAAACCGGCGTCCTTCCACGTTGCCATCAAAGCTGCACAAACAACCACAGGAGGAACCACCAACAACGGCCCGCCCGCCCGCCCGCCCGCCCCAATATTCTCCCACCCTCACCTCACGCCGCAACCACCAAACGCACATTCCCGCTCGCTACCACACACCTCTCGGCAGCCGCTTCGCAAACACATGACGTGACGTGACATCATCACATCACGGGCTACGCACGCACACCGACCCACTTTCCTGCCCTTCGCCCTCTTCTTTCCGACGCCTGCCTTCGGCCGAGCACACGTACGTGGGTGGCACAACGCCCAACACAGTCACACACAGTCGACAGGCGCACGCCCAGGCACGCAACGACGCAGCGCAGCAAAGGCGCCCGCAACACATACCTCCTCTCTCTTCTCGCCGCCGCCGCCGACCGACCGCCCGCCCGCCAGCCAGCCAGCCAGCCAGCCAGCCAGCCACTCGCAATGTGCACTGCCAACCAGCCACACGTCCACCGCGCCGCCTCCGACCACCCGCCAGGGGGCGCTCACGTCCGCGACAACAGCGCGGCCCGCCGCCGGGCGGGCCCAGCCGAACCCAGCCCAGCCGGCGCGCGCTGCTCTGCACTCGGCGCGCCGCACATCCTGCTGCAGACCGGGCTCGTCTCTCTGTACGCGTCTGCCCGCATCTCGTCTTCCTGCGCATCAACACAACGAGGCCGCGTGAGCAAACCCCCCCGTCACAACGCCACATCACACACTGCCTCGTCTACCGCCGAAATGCACTCACCAGCCATCCGCTTCGTCTTCGTCTTGTTTACTCGTTGTTGTTGCAGCGGCGCACACAGCCCCGGCCGGCCGCATCCGAGGGTGGCCCGCCGCCAGCGTCTCCTCCTTGGGCACAGGTGCGGTGCCGTGCCGTGGCCGCCCATCCATCCAACCGCACTCATTTGCTGGCCGCCTCTGCTGCAGAAGAAGACAAAAAACGAAACGTACAAACATACACGCACCCACAGCGTGGCCACACACGGACGGGACCGACAGGCTCCAAGGCGACCAAAGGATAAAAACAAAATAAAAAAACAAAAAGACGCAAGCAAGCAACAAGCACAGGCTGTCGCCTCGCGCCTCTGTCCTTCCGCCCCCGCCCTTCTCTCCCACCACATGCCCACAAACACCACCGCCTCCCCCTCCCCGCACCTCCACATTCGCCCCCTCCATTTGTTCCTTTCTCGCTCTTCCCTTCTGTGTGTCTGCGTGCGTGCGCGGGCGGCGCCTCTCAACATCCGCCGGCCGTCCGTCCCGTTTTCGCCGTACCACACACGCCACCGCCTCCTCCCCGTCCACCACCGCCGCCCCTGTCCGCCCCGCACAACACCATACACCGCTGCTTGTCCTGGCCGTTGCCACCAAAGGCGCCAGCCGCAAACCGCGCCAACGCCGCAGCGCGCGTGCGTCCTTCCTTCTTGCTTCCTTCTCCGTGCCGACGCGGCCTCTATTCCCGCACCCATTCGGCCGACGACACAGCCGTTGGGCTCCGCACTGCGCGTACCGGCGTTACGCACGCACACCCACCCCCCTCGCGAACGCACGACTCATTGTCTTTGTTGTTTCTCCTCTTTCTTAACGTCTTTGTTTGTTTTGTTTTTTGTTTTTTGTTTTTTTTTTCGTTTTTCCCCACCGCCACATGTGACACAATGCCTCCCTCCACCTTTCGTTCGTGGTTGCTTGCTTTGTTTCTCTTTCTCATTGGTACACGTCCGACGCGCTCCATTTCCACCACACCACGGCCATCAGCCTCCTCAACGGGCAGGCGCAGTGTGCCATTCTCCGGCGCACAAGCACACCGCGCGGTACTGGCGCGGCTCGCTCTCCTCGCCCCCACGCCACGCCACGCCACGCCACCGGTGCGCAGCAGCACATGTGATGTCTCGCAACACGACACGCGGTGCGCACACCCCGACCACGCGGCTCTAAAGGCATGGCACCGGCGACATGCGCCGCCCCAGCCACGCATCCGTCGTCTCACGTTGTTCACTGCCAGCCGCGTCGGAGGCTACAACCGCAACCACCACAACAACGGTCCCCCTCCCGGCAACACATTTGTTGCACAAACAAACACAACCGCCGAGCGCAGCGCGAACCACCCACACGCGCCCTCCGCGTCTCCTTTCTCCTTTCGCCCCCTCCCATCTCCCGAATATGCCAGCAGCGCAGCGTTACGCGTGCCCCTCACCCGTCCACACTACCGCGAAACGAACACGCCTTCCGGGCCACCTGCAAGGGCACGCCCACCACCAAATACTGCCGTATTCACGGACGCAGTTCGCAACACGCAACGCACTCTCCACCTACCTTCTTTCTCTCGTCCCTTCTCTTTACAAACAAAACAAACACACAAACCAACCACGGCTAACACACTTTTTCGCGACACCTTTGACTGCGTTATCTCGACCGTGACGGCAGCTATCGACCATCCATTCCCCACTACACACACACACACACACACACACACACACACACACATCATTCGCTACACCGCACACGAAACGGCAAGGGCAAGGCACTCTCTCATAGATTCTTCCTCCGAGCCATATCGGGCGAACGTTGCATCCGGGAAGGCAATGCAATTCAGCCGTCACCACGGCCGACACTTGCAGCCGCGCCGTAAACGCATGTCAGTGCGGCTGCAATGCACGGGAACGTTCCGTTGCTCTAGACAGCGCCTCTCCGTTTTTCCCCTGTCTCGTTTTCCGGTGATTGCTTCTCCTTCTTCTTTTTCTTCGTTTCGTTTCGTTTTATTATTTTCGTTCCCCTCCTCCACCATTGTTTCCGTCCCCACAGTTTTTTTTTTTGGCTCATTCCACACGTTCTGCCCAGACAAGACATGACATCCGACCGATCACAGTCAGCCTTTCGTCACCGTTCGCAGCGCCGACGGTGCCACAGTGAGACGGGTGTTCAGACCGACACGTTGCCATGATGCCCATAGACAGCTACTCAGGGCCGCCGGATCGGATCACATCACATCACCGACAAACCGGCCATTTCACCGGGGGACACAGACAACCGCGTGTACGCCCATAACAACAAACAACGGCCGTCGTCGTCTACCGTCACTGAACCGAACACACGTGCACCTTGAATGACGACACCGGCGTGCGTGCGCACAACAATCAATCATTCAAATCAACTGCAGAAACGGCTATCAAAATCAAGGGCCAAATAAATGGGTACACCACCGTGCGTGTCGCCTACCCCACCCGCCCGTACAATTCTTGCGTCTTCTTAATGACTAGTAAAGACACGTCCATTTTTTTTTTTTAAAACGTCACCAACACACCTCCACGCCGTACAGCAAAGGGAATAGTAAGACGGCAACACAACATTTCACCCTCGCCATCATGTATGTATGATGTGACAACAAACAAACCCGCCGACGGCCCTAACGGTGACATCCAACAGTCGCGAGGGGTTTCAATTGCAGTCACGTGACTAACCGGGCAGACAGAGACAAAGAAAGGAAAGGAATCAGCGACACAGACAACACCTCCTGTCTATGGTGTCGACAAACAAACAACCAACCAACCAACCAACCACGCCAAGACTCGCGAGCACGCATAACCACCACCACCAGCTGCTTCGCAACCAACCAAACCGGGTAGCTATGCGCCGCCTCACACAAACAACAATTCCGCTCTTCCCGCAAAGGCAATTTGGTGGCCCTGAAAAGGGCCGTTTTGCCGCTCTCGCAACGGAGGGGAGCTCCCTAGAGCCTTAACCCCCTCACTTGGAGCTCGTGTACTTGGTCACCGCCTTCGTGCCCTCGCTCACGGCGTGCTTGGCCAGCTCGCCAGGCAGCAAGAGCCGCACAGCCGTCTGGATCTCGCGGGACGTGATGGTCGAGCGCTTGTTGTAGTGCGCCAGGCGAGACGCCTCGGCCGCAATGCGCTCGAAAATGTCGTTCACGAAGCTGTTCATGATGCTCATCGCCTTCGACGAGATGCCCGTGTCGGGGTGCACCTGCTTCAGCACCTTGTAGATGTAGATGGCATAGCTCTCCTTCCTCTTGCGCTTCTTCTTCTTGTCGCCCTTCGAAATGTTCTTCTGCGCCTTGCCAGCCTTCTTGGCGGCCTTCCCGCTAGTCTTGGGCGGCATCTCGAACGTACAACAGCAAGCAGCAAGCGCTCCGCTCTAGTCAGCGTCTCCCCACACAGTGGCACCCGCCGCTACCGCAACACCCCACCTTTACCAGCTCGCCCTGTTGCGGCCGCCGACCAATGGGGCGCGCGCGCAACCGGCCGCCGCACCCGAGCCCATAAAGGGACCCCCACCCTAGTCCCGACACAGAACGTCTCGGTGGAACAACTGGCAGCAACAGTAAAGGCCCTTCAGGCCCAGGTGAATCAACTGGCAAACATTTTGGCCACAATGACTCAACACCCCGCCGAACACTCATCGGCAGCAAAGCAGGCGCCCTCATCGGCGATGACATCAGGAAACCCAAACCCTCGACATGGATAGACGACCTAACATACAAGGTCTAAAAATGTGCGTCTTCAACGCAAACGGTCTATTCCAGCAAGCCCTCGAATTCAGGGAATTCATAAAAGAGGAAGACATTGACATATGCTTAGTGGCCGAAACACACCTGAAGCCAGGTGTAAGAGCATCTGTAGCTAACTACAACTGCTACAGACGCGATCGGCCTACCGCAGGAGGCGGGGTTGCAGTATATGTCAAACGAGGTATTAGACACCACCAAGTGTACCCACCAGCAACTCGCCAAATTGAAACAGTCGCAATAGAAATTGCCACTGTAACAGGGCCCCTCACAGTCGTTGCAGCCTACCGCCCCCCTTCCCAAACGTTAGAAGAAGAGGACATAGCTGCACTAGGGAGAATAAGAGGCAAGCTCCTAATAGGAGGAGACCTCAATGCCAAGCACGCAGACTGGCACTCACGAGTAAGCAACAGAGCTGGTCGACAACTGCAACGACTCGCGCGCATCCACCAGTTTCAGGTATGGGGCCCCGTGGAGCCCACCCATTTCCCAAACAACGGAAACAGGGCGGACGTCCTCGACATCGCACTCACGAAACACGTTACGGGCTTTGTGTCTGCCAATTCGATAAACAGGATGTCTTCAGACCACAATCCAGTTATCCTAGAGGTCGACATGGGAGAATGGCTCTCGCTCCCACAGCGCACCACAACTTACAAACGAACAAACTGGGAACAGTTCAGCAACGGAATAGCTGCTGAACTTGCCCAAGCCCCGCCTCCAACAGCAGAGACTGCTGAACAAGCGCTGGAAGACTTCACTAAAGCGATCCTGCAAGCAGCTGAGGAAGCAACACCTGCGCCAGCGGGAGCCCCCCGCTCCAGGCAGCTCCCTCAGCACCTGCTTGCCCAAATCAGACACAAAAACAGGATCGCCAAAGAATGGAAACTTACTAGGAACAAAAACACGAGGAGGCTGCTCAACAGACTACAACGAGAGTTGAAAGTTGCACTCACTGAGTATCGCAACCAGCAATGGTCAGAACGACTATCAACTCTCAAACTAGATGACCACAGCTTGTGGCAAGCCACGAAGCAGTTCACGAGAAGACGCGCAAAAATGCCCCCTCTGCATGGTGAACGTGGACTGCAATTCAGCACCGAAGACAAAGCAAATGCACTAGCAGACGTGTTCGAAAAACAATTTACGCCAGCAGAGGTACAGGACAGAGAACACGTCGCAATCGTCCGCAGACAACTGGCCACCTTTTTAGAGGCAGACGACGACGATGAATACACGCCGCACTTCAGTTCTGAAGATGTGGCTAGTGTCATCAAATCGCTGCCAACAAGAAAGGCACCAGGCCACGACCAGCTCACCAACGAACTATTAAAACATATCCCGCCCATGGCAATAACACACTTAGCAGATATCCTAAACGAAATTACGCGATCGCTAAAATTCCCGACACAGTGGAAACACGCTGAAGTAGTCTCGATCGCAAAACCTGGAAAAGACCCGGTGTTCCCGCAACACTACAGACCAATTAGTCTACTGCCTACCCTCAGTAAACTATACGAGCGTCTCCTCCTAGTACCGATACAGGATCACATCAGAAGAGAGCAAATCCTGCCCAAATTCCAGTTTGGGTTCCGCCCACAACATTCGGCCCCCCAACAAATAATGAGGGTAGTAGAAGCAGCCACAGAAAGCTTCAACCGCAAAGGCTATTGCGGGATCGTCCTACTAGACGTGGCAAAAGCCTTTGATTCAGTCTGGCACACCGGGCTTCTCCATAAAATGTACACCCAGGGCTTCCCCGGAAAGATTGTGAAACTTATAAAAAGCTATCTCTCCGGTAGGACATTCTCTGTAAAGGTAGAAACATCACTGTCAAGCAGGAGAAGAATACATGCAGGGGTACCACAGGGTTCGGTTCTTGGTCCAACCCTGTACAGTCTCTACACTGCGGATATACCAACCACCCAACACGTACAAACAGCACAGTATGCTGACGACACCGCATTCTTCTCCTGCTCAACAAACAGGAACCTGGTCACGAGACGTCTCCAAACCGCCCTAAATAAGACAGACGAATGGGCCAAACAATGGCGAATCTCACTAAACTCTGAGAAGACCCAAGCCATGCTAATGACTAGACGTCTCGGTAAACTTCGCCCCCCCAGAAGACCCTACCAAATGCTGCACCTGCAGGGCCAAAACCTCCCCTGGAGAAACACTGCGAGGTACCTCGGTGTGACACTAGACAAGCGCCTGACTTGGAAGTGCCACGTCGAGGAGGTTCGCAAAAAGGCCCTAGGCAGGATGCAGATCCTCTACCCAATACTAAACAGTACAAGTTCCCTTGACCCAAGCACAGGAGTAGCCGTCTATCGAAGTCTAATTAGACCGATACTGGAGTATGCGTGCCCCGTATGGGGTTACGCTGCTAGATCGACGGTAGAACGGCTACAAAAGATTCAGAACAGAGCGCTCAGAAGAGCGCTACACACACCGCCGCGATTCCCGACGGAAGACCTCCACATAGCGGCAGACATCGAAAAATTAAACACGAGATTCCGAACCCTGGCGGAGCAGTTCTACGCCAACGCGGAAAGATCGCCAAACGATCTCATAAACTCACTTGGTCGGTACAACAACGTACCAGACCGGTATAAAAGACCAAAAGCAATACTCCTCGCATAACTAAAAGAGAAAAAAAAATAAATATTAAAAAAAATGACCGTTACTAATAAAGTGACAGAAAAGAATCCACAAGCACTCTAAAGAAAAGAACAAACAAAAAGACAAGCACATCCAACAAACCCCCCAGAAAATTGAAGGAAATGTCCGAATGGGACAAAAACCTTCTCAGAACACAACCTCTGAAGACAGAGGAAGAAATTAGAGTGAGCAGCAGCAGCAGTCCCGCCGCCACGCACTCCGCTGCTCGACTCGCTGCGGCTCGCACCGTTACGTTACGTGTTTCAACTAGCCAAACGCCATGTCCGGACGCGGAAAGGGAGGCAAAGTCAAGGGCAAGTCAAAGTCCCGCTCAAGCAGGGCTGGGCTCCAGTTCCCGGTCGGCAGAATCCACCGCCTCCTGCGCAAGGGAAACTACGCCGAGCGCGTCGGCGCCGGGGCGCCCGTCTACCTCGCCGCCGTCATGGAGTACCTCGCGGCTGAGGTGCTCGAGCTGGCCGGAAACGCGGCCCGCGACAACAAGAAGACGCGCATCATCCCGCGCCACCTGCAGCTCGCCATCCGCAACGACGAGGAGCTCAACAAGCTCTTGTCGGGCGTCACCATCGCACAGGGTGGTGTCCTGCCCAACATCCAGGCCGTCCTGCTGCCAAAGAAGACCGAGAAGAAGGCCTAAACAGAGAGCGCGGCGCTGCGCTTGCGTGCTCCCTGCACGCAAACGCGCCTGCCTTTGCCTTGCCGGCTCGGCTCACAACAATCGGCCCTTTTCAGGGCCACCACACAAACCTACGTCCAAAGCAAAGTTTCCGTCGTCCGTGCTCGCCGCACTTTACACAACACGTCCACATACATACATTGCACAGCCAGCGCCGGCGCACGTCCGCCATCTTGTCCACAGCCCGTGTGGCCGAACGCGCACACATTTTGTCGTTTCTCTCTTTTTGTCTTTTTTGTTTCTGCACCCCTCCGCGCACGCACAGAGTCGCGTTCCAAACGACAACGACATCAATACACCGATAATGTGATGATCATTGTTAGCATTATAATGTTTCAATTAAAGGGGCGCGCGTGGCACAGACAAAAAAAAAAAAAACCAAACAGCTGATCCGATCGATCGATCGATCGATCGATCGATCCGGCCCGCCCGCCTATGCCCACGCCACAAACAAACAACAAACCACGCACACACTGGACTCAGCCGCGCCCATCGCGTCAAACTCAAAAACTAACGCACGCGCAGCAGCAGCAGCAGCAACAACAACAACACGCACAGGCAACACAGACTCTTTCGCACTTTTCAATCTCCGAACAGTGTGGTGGCCCTGAAAAGGGCCGTTTTCGTCTCTCCCACCAAGCACGGGCACGGCACGGCCGCGGGAAGGCCACAACGCAGCACAGCACACCGGCTGGCTGGCTGGCTGGCTGCCTGCCTAACCGCCGAAACCGTACAGGGTGCGCCCCTGCCTCTTCAGGGCGTACACCACGTCCATGGCCGTCACAGTCTTGCGCTTGGCGTGCTCAGTGTACGTCACCGCGTCGCGGATCACGTTCTCCAGGAACACCTTCAGCACTCCGCGGGTCTCCTCGTAGATCAGACCAGAGATGCGCTTCACGCCGCCCCTGCGAGCCAGGCGGCGGATGGCGGGCTTCGTGATGCCCTGGATGTTGTCGCGCAACACCTTGCGGTGCCGCTTGGCGCCACCCTTGCCCAGCCCCTTTCCTCCCTTGCCGCGGCCTGTCATTCTTCTTCCTTCCTCCTCCTCAAAGCAAGCAAGCGAAAAAACACAAGCGCCAGCTCCTCACCCGGCGCTAGCGAGTCGGCTACGGTGCGAGCTCTCTGCCGCCGCCCCCCTATATAGACTCTGGCCCGCCCTCCCCCCACCACGCGCACCGAGGGCATATAAGCGCGGCGCGGGGCCGCGCGGGCCCGTTGTCAAGGCAGCACCGGACGCTTCGTGTACCGCACGCACCTCCACGCCGCTCTTCCGCTATGGCCCGCACAAAGCAAACGGCCCGCAAGTCCACCGGCGGAAAGGCGCCGCGCAAACAGCTCGCCACCAAGGCGGCGAGGAAGAGCGCGCCCGCCACCGGCGGCGTCAAGAAGCCCCACCGCTACAGGCCGGGCACCGTCGCCCTGCGGGAAATCAGGCGCTACCAGAAGAGCACAGAGCTGCTCATCCGCAAGCTGCCGTTCCAGCGCCTAGTGCGCGAGATCGCCCAGGACTTCAAGACCGACCTGCGCTTCCAGAGCTCCGCAGTCATGGCCCTGCAGGAGGCCAGCGAGGCCTACCTCGTCGGCCTCTTCGAAGACACCAACCTGTGCGCAATCCACGCCAAGCGCGTCACCATCATGCCCAAGGACATCCAGCTCGCGCGCCGCATCCGCGGCGAGCGCGCCTAGAAACCGCGCCGCGCACGCGCGCCCGCCCAACAAAAACGGCCCTTTTCAGGGCCACTAACATCTCTCCGTCGCGAGCAAAACTTTTGTCGGTCTTGCCGCCCCGCAAAACAACAACAACCAATTCCCCTCCCGTCCACAGCCGCTCTCGCCAACAATCGACGTCACTCCCATCCCTCACAATACACACACACAACAGCCGGACGACGTCACCACACACCACGGGTGGCTGGCCGCCGCCGTCTCCGAGGCGCGCGCACGCTACGCTACACTACAACGTCAACGCCACCGCGCCTTCCCAATTCCCGCCGGCCACTTCCACGTCTCACGTCCCCCCGCCGCTTTGAGAGAGAGAGACACAACACACACACACAAAAGACACGACATCCGCAAAGCAAGCAAACACACAAACAAACTAGAGTCTCCAGAAACATACATGAGCAACCAAACGTCGGCCGCCGCAAAAAAAACAACTACAACAAAAACAAATAAAATAAAATAAAAAGACCAACAAACGGCCACAACCGCTCCGCTACCGCGCGCCGCCGCCTACCGCCACCGGCACCACAATCCAACCACCACGGCACGCAAACAGTACCCACAAGGGTCTCACACACAACCAACCACACCGGCGCATGCACGACAATCAACGCCTTCCCGACGTCCTTTGATGGCCCTGAGAAGGGCCGTTTTGGGCCGCGCGACAGCCGCAGCCGTGCCATCGCGCGCCACTAAGACGACGCGGGGGAGGGCGGTGGGGGACGACGGCGTCAAGCGCCAACCCCTCTCCCTTGCCTTTCTTTAACTTTACTACTTTACTTCTTCTTCTTGGGCGACGCCTTCGCCTTAGACGGCGTCGTCGCCTTCTTCGGGCGCGGCGCCTTCGGCTTCTTCGTCGGAACCTTGGCGGCCTTCTTCGCCTTCGACGGCGACTTGGCCTTGGCCGGCTTGGCCGCAGCCGCCTTCTTCGCACCCGCGGGAGCCGCCGACGCCGCAGACGCCTTCTTGGCGGCGCCCGCCTTCCGACCGGTCGCCGCCTTCACGCCACCAGCCTTCTTTGCGCCGGCCGCGCGGCCGCCCTTCTTCTCCTTGCTGGCCGGAGCGGCGCGCTTCTTCTTCGCACCGCCGGCACGAGCCTTGCCGCCCTCGGCCGCCCCGCCGCCGGCGCCGGCAAGCTTGAAAGAGCCGGACGCGCCCTTCCCCTTCGTCTGCACCAGCTCGCCAGCCACGACGGCCGACTTGAGGTACTTCTTGATAAAGGGCGCCAGCTTCTCCGCGTCCAGCTTGTAGTGCGCGGCAATGTACTTCTTGATCGCCTGCAGCGACGAGCCGCCGCGCTCCTTCAGACTCTTGATGGCGGCCGTCACCATCTCAGAGGTGCGCGGGTGCGCAGGCTTGGCGCGCGGCTTCTTCGCAGACGCCGCAGACTTGGCCTTCTTCGTCGTGCCGGTGGCGGCGGGTGCCGCAGCAGTCTCGTTCGTAGCCGCCTGATCTGCCATTATTTCGACGGACGACGCGCGTACACACAACAACAGAACAGCGAGAGAGAGCGGCAAGGCGGCAAGCACGGCAGAGAATAGCCGCCGCGCCGCCAGGCCCAGCCAGTGTCGCGGGCGGGCGCGGACGGCCGAGAGAGCGGCCGCCACTCTGCGCGCCGCCGCGCCGCGCCTCCCGCGCTTGCTACCATTCGAGTGCGAGATGTCGCAGCAGACGGACGTGCGCGGAGCGACGGGTGTGGCGGATCGCCGTCCGGCGGGGCTTGCCCCGTCGGCGGCCCCATCCGGCCCCCCATCTATGACGACCAGAGCTATGGCAGAGAGGAACACGATTATGACGGACCTGGCTTCGACTATGGACCTCGATTTGGCCGATTTCTCCGATACTTCCATCGACGACGACGTCGTCCTGAGGCAGACACCGTCGACGGCGGCTTCTCGGAAGAAGAGGGGCACTGATAGTGGTTCGCGCGCTGCCGATGTGCCGGATGATGGCTTCCGCAGACCGCCGAAGAAGCGTCAAGCGCGGGCGGCGCAAGCTCAGCCGCAGGCGACGGATATTCCGGTGCACAACCGATTCGATGACATCCCTGAAGACGCTGACGATGCGGCTCCGCCCACTCTCCAGCACCAGGCGCAGCAGCAACAGCCGCCACCGCAACAGCAGAAGCGTATTCCACCGATCGTGCTGCAGCTTCCCTCGTCCTATAAGGAATTTTACGAGTGGTTGAAGCAGCACCTGACGCAGCCTTTCACCGCGCGCCAGACGGGCGGCGACAAGCTGAAGCTTTCTGTCACCACCCTCGACGACTACTCCACCGTTATGGACTTCCTTGGTTCGCACGGCATCCCGAATTATACTTTTCCGGTCGTTCGGCCGCCGACCTTGAAGGTGATTCTTCGGGGGATTCTTGAGTCCCTCCCTAACGACTGGGTCAAAGAAGAACTGGAAGACCTCGGCTTTGCCGCCACGATCGTGGATTACCACAAAATACCGGGCACTAACCGTCGGTCGGGCCTCAGAATCGTCATCCTTCCTGATACGCCTGACCATCGGAAGATTTTCAACGTCACCCGCCTTTGCGGACTTGTCATGTCTGCCGAAACGCTCCGCAAGTCACGTGGGGTAACGCAATGCTACAGGTGCCAAGGCTTCAACCATGTTGCCCGTGGTTGTACGATGCCTTTTGTTTGCGTCAAGTGCGGCGGCGCCCATGACAGTCGGCAATGCCAAGTACCTCGGGAACAACCTGCGAAGTGCGGCCTGTGTGGCGGACAACACCCCGCCAACTTCAGGTCGTGTCCTAAGCACAAGGAGGCCAGCCGCCGGCAACGAGGGCTTCCCCCGCTCACCGCCAGGGATCGCCGCCGTAGGACCGCTGTCGTCAGCAGCACTTCTGCCAGCTTCCGCCACGCGGGGGCCCAGCAGCAGGGACGGGACTCACTCTCGCAGTCTCGCCCTCCTAACGCCTGGCAACGTCCCCTTGCTGCACCGTACGTCATCCGCAGAGACGCCCCTGCGTCTTCTGCTGCTCCGACGGACGTTCCCGAAGGCCCCGCCGCCTTTCCGCCGTTGCGCCGCCGCCGTCCCGTCGACCTCACTCCGCAGGACAGCCAGCAGCCGGGTGTCGACTCCCACGACCTCTTTACCCTCCTCCAAACCATGATGACGGCGGTCACCGAGATGAGCCGCGCCATCCAGGCGTTGCCCGCCACACTTGCTGCCACCGTAGAATCTACGATCCGAAGCGTTCTTCACACCACCAGTGACGCTCCCCAGCATCATGGATAGGGTGCGACGCATCGAGGAACTCCGTATTTCCACATACAACGCAGACGGACTTTTCCGCGATCTCCTGGAAGTCAAGCACTTCCTTGCAGCCCACAACATTGACATCTTCCTCGTGACGGAGACGCACCTGAAGGCGGGTCTACGGGCCAACATCTCAAACTACAAGTGCTATCGCTACGACCGCCCCACCCGCGGTGGCGGCACCGCGATCTACATCAAGCGGAACATTCGCCACTATGTCGTACCCGCGCCACCGTTACGACAGATGGAGGCGACAGCTGTGGCCGTGGTGACCTCGGCGGGGGTGGTCACCTTCGTCTCCGTCTACCGTCCTCCACGCTACCTGCTGGACTTGGACGACGCCTATGCGCTGCTCCGTCTCCCGGGGAAGCTCTTTTTAGCCGGCGACTTCAACGCAAAACATGCGGCGTGGAATTCTCTGCACACCACCCACAGCGGCCGCCAATTTCATCAGGTCATCGACAGGGTTGGTGCTTACGCTTGCGGGCCGGAGGAGCCGACCTGCTACCCATCCCGCGGCACGCCGGACGTCCTGGACTTCGCCGTCACAAAAGGCCTGCATCAATTCCTGACGGCTGACGTCGTCCACGAGTTGAACTCAAACCACCTGCCGGTCCTCTTCAATCTCGCTGTTGATCCCGCCATCGCCTCGCCTCGCCTTCACCTTCGGCGCACTGATTGGACTGCCTACCGCGCGGACGTCCTCGCTCGTGTGCGGCCGCGTCTTGACGCCGACATCCACGACGTTGATGCTGACGTCGCTGCCTTCGCTGATGCCGTCCACTCAGCCCTGCTGCGATCCACACCGCCGTCCCGGGGCACGCTTCCCCGGCGCCCGGGACTCCCGGCCGACATTCTGGATCTCATCCGCGTGCGGAATCGCCTCAGCAAGGAATGGCGCCTCACCCGCGACCCCCTTCTGAAGCGGCGTGTCAACCTCCTCCGCCGTGACATCAAAGCCGCCATCAGCGCTCACAAGAACGAGCAGTGGGCTCAGAAGCTGGCGTCGTTCACTCCGGATCCCCACGCGTGGGACGCGGTTCGCTTCTTCACCAAGCGGAAGCACGCTCTGCCTCCTCTGGACTCGCCGACTGGTGTCGCCTATACCCCTGTGGCTAAGGCAAACGCCCTTGCTGATGTGTTTCAGGCGAACTTCGTCCCTCTCGACGATCCTGTGGACGCCCAGTTCGTTCATGATGTGGACCGTGGCCTCGAGGCCTACCTCTCTGCCGACCACCGTGACGACGACCATCTGCCAGTCTTCACGACCGATGAGGTGACCTCCTGCATCCGGGCGATGGCCGCTAACAAGGCTCCTGGTGCCGACGACGTTCCTGGGAAGGCGCTCAAGGAACTGCCTCCTGCTGCTTTTGCCTATCTGGCCCGCCTATTTACTGCCATCCTAGTGACTTGTACCTATCCGGCTGCTTGGAAGCACGCTGTTGTTGTCGCCGTACCCAAGCCGGGTAAGGACCGGAAGAATCCTAACAACTACCGGCCCATCAGCTTGCTTCCGCAGCTCAGCAAAATTTTCGAGCGGCTTCTCCTTCACCGGCTCAAGATCATCATGGACCGTCGTCGCCTGTTACCTCCGGAACAGTTTGGTTTCCGGGGTGGCCACTCCTCTACGCAGCAGCTCGTCCGCGTTGTTGAAGCGATCACCACGGCCTTCAACAATCAGGAGTATTGTGGCGCCATTTTCCTCGATGTCACCAAGGCTTTCGACAGCGTGTGGCACTCCGGGCTGCTGTGGAAGCTCCATATGCACGGATTTCCGCGGTCCTTCATCTGCCTTCTGGATAGCTATCTGCGGGGCCGCACCTTTGTGGTCCGCATTGACGACTCGACGTCGACGCTCCGGCCCATTGCCGCCGGCGTCCCGCAGGGCTCGGTCCTCGGTCCGACCCTGTACTCTCTGTATACGGCCGATCTTCCTACCTCTCCCCGGGTGGAGCGCGCGATGTACGCCGATGACACAGCGATCTTCACCCGCAGCCGGTGGCCTCAAGCCATGTATCGACGTCTCCAGGACGCGTGCGCCGCCCTCGAAGCGTGGGCGACTCTTTGGCGTGTCCGGTTCAACGCTCAGAAGAGCCAAGCCGTGGTCTTCACGCGCAAGAGGACCCCGCCCCGCGATCAACAACTCCAGTTATTCGGCGAGGTCATCCCCTGGACGCCGACAGCCACCTACCTCGGCGTTGTGATGGACCGCCAACTCATCTGGCAGCAGCAGGTGCTAGAAGTTCGCCGGAAGGTTGAGCAGCGGCTGGGGGCGCTTTATCCCCTGCTGAACGAGCACTCCGCGCTCTCCGTCAATAATGGGCTCCTCATCTACCGGATGTTTGTGCGTCCTGTGATGGACTATGCCTGTGCTGCTTGGGGAAATGCGGCGCACCGACACCTCCATCGCCTACAACAGCAGCAGAATAAGGCTCTTCGCCGGATTTTCCACGTGCATCCCCAGTTTCCGGCGCGATATCTTCACGAAGCTGCCCAAGAACAGGAAGTCCTCGCTCGCTTTCAAGCCATCGCCCAGAAGATGTATGCCACGGCTGCTGCTTCGGATAATCCCCTTCTCAGGAACCTTGGGGCGCCTGTAGATGACCGCGACCTCTATCAGAGGCCCGTTGCGCTGCTCCGTCGCTAGCGACAGCAGTTGCAACTTTCAGAAACTTCAGTTCCCCATGATAGTCTGTTTCCACCACCACATCCTTAGATGACAATAAAGAAAATCCTGATGTTTCTCTTTTCCGTTCCTCAGACGGTGTAGTAAATGCCTTCGGGTAAATGCTACATTACTCCCACTTGATGAAGTTAGATGATAGTGGACTGGAGCGCTTGCTACCGCCCAACGTCCGACAGCCTGTGCGGACCAGCCCCAAACCTGCGCCGCAACCACCCGCGCCATTCAAACCACCGAGGATGGGGCTACACACGGCCACACCACAGTCGCCAACCAGTCGCCACGGCAGCGCCGCAAACCACGGCCAAACTGCAGCTACCGCGCGCCACAGCCTGGCTCGGCCCGCCGAGAATCGCCGCCCCCGCCCAAATGCCGCCCCCACAGCCCCAGCCGACGACCCGCCACAATGGCCAAACCTTCGGCAAAACTGGCGCACCGTCGCCGCGCCAGCCCGGCCAGCGCGGCCGCCGCCACAGCCACACAAGCGGAGGCGTGCGGCGATGACGGCCGTGCAAACGCACCTCCGCCGCCCCATCGCCCTCCCACCGTTTCCCGATCGGCCCGCGGCCGTCGGGCCACCTCGCCCGCCAACATTCGCGCCCGTTTCCCACAAAATTGCCCGCCGCAAAACAAAAACGAGCGCCGCCTGCGCAACATGGGCACCGGCCAACCGAGGCGCCGCCGCCCCTCGCCGCTTTAAGCGAGGGTGGCTAACCGCCATCCGCAACTACAGACGCACCGAATCTGCCTTCAAAAGCACACACCGACAGCCGACCTCTAACATTTAGACTCCGCAAGCCACCCAACGGTGTGTGGCGGAGGGCACTTCACGTGCCAATGTCATTTACCTCCCTTTGCTGTTCCAGTCGCGTATGGTTCGCGGGACGAACCGACAGTCTGCAAAAAAAACGCCTCCGTGCGCGCTCGAATCTCTCTAACCACATCCATTCGTGATCTCCTCGGGAGGTATACGCAATATATTCGATACCCCATCCAGAAACGCAATATCTCGAAACCTGGCGAGCAAGCTACACCGCGATGCAGAGCGCCTCTATTGCAGAGTCTGCCGCTTGGGTTTGTTAAACATCTCCGTAACGCTATCACGGTTACCAAATGACCCTGCGACGAAACGTTGGATCGTCTCCGTCGCCTCCGTCAACGCGACCTGGTACGGATCCCACACTGATGGGCAACACGCACGTATAGGTCGAACGAACGGGTGTTTTGTAAGCCACCTCCTCCTTTGTTGATGGACGACATTTGCTACGCATTCTCCCAATAAATCGCAACCTGGTACCCGCCTTACCAACAATTACTTTTGTTTGTTTTTTTTTTTTGTTTTTTTTTTTTAATATGATGATCATCCCACTCCCAATCACTCCGCACGCATACTCCCAGATATTTTACAGACGTAACTGCTACCAGTGTTTGTCCCGCTATCATATAATCAATCATACAATAAAGGGTCCGTCTTTCTATATTATTCGCAATACATGTTAAGGGACAGTTGCCACTCCCTGCACCACGTGCCTATCCGCTGCAGATCGTCCTGCATTTTTCGCTGCAACTTCTCTGTATACTACAGCATCATCCGCGAAAAGACGCATGCAACGTCCGACACTATCTACTAGGTCATTTATATACATTGTGTGTGAAGAGCAATGGGTCCCATAACACTCCCCTGTGGCACGCCAGAGGTTACTTTAACGTCTGTAGACGTCTCTCCATTGATAACACAACATGCTGTGTTCTGTTTGCTACAATCTCTTCAGTCCAGCCACACACACTTGGTCCGACATTCTGCAGACACTTACTTTGTTTATCAGGCGACAGTGCGGAACTGTATCGAACGCCCTCCTTCCGGATGTCAACCAAAATGGCATCTACCTGGGAGCCTGTATCTAATATTTTCTGGGTCCCATGAACAAATAAAGCGCGTTGGGTCTCACACGATCGCTGTTTCCGGAATCCATGTTGATTCCTACATAGTAGACACTGGGTTTCCAAAAAACGACATGCTACTACTCGAGCATAAAACATGTTCTCACATTCTACAACCGATCGACGTCACAGATATAGGGCCTATAGTTTTGCGCATCTGCTCGACGACCCTTCTTCAAGCCCGGGACTGCCTGTGCTCTTTTCCAATCATTTGGAACCCTCCGTTCCTCTAGAGACTTGCGGTACACGGCTGTTAGGAGGTTCTGTCGCGTACTCTGTGTAGGTAGAATCGAATTGGTATCCCGTCAGGTCCAGTGGACTTTCCTCTGTTGAGTGATTCCAGTTGCTTTTCTATTCCTCCTTGGACACTTATTTCGATGTCAGCCATTTTTTCGTTTGTGCGAGAAGGAACTGCAGTGCGGTCGTCCTCCGTGAAACAGCTTTGGAAACAGGTGTTTAGTATTTCACAGCTTTACGCGTGTCATCCTCTGTTTCAATGCCATCATCATCCCGGAGTGTCTGGATATGCCGTTTCGAGCCGCTTACTACTGATTCAACGTACGACCACAACGTCCTAGGATTTGATTTGATTTCCTGTCACGTCGGTACATGGAATTTTACTTTCGCATTCACCGGACGCTTCACGCATAGCCCTCCTTACGCTAACTTTGGACATCGTTTAGCGTCTGTTTGTCTGAGAGGTTTTGGCTGCGTTTCAACTTTGAGTGAAGCTCTCCTTGCTTTCGCTATAGTTTCCTAAACTTTGGTTGTTGTACCGCGGTGGGTTTTTCCCATCCCTCACAGTTTTACTCGGCACGTACCTGTCTAAGACGCGTTTTACGATTGCCTTGCACTTTCTCCATAAACACTCAACATTGTCAGTGTCGGAGCAGACATTTGCGTTTTCATCTGTCTGCTAGTCTCAAATCTGCCTTCTATTACTCTTGCTAAACAGATAAACCTTCCTCCCTTTTTTGTGTATATTCCTATTAACGTCCATATTCAGCGATGCTGCAACGGCCTCTTGATCACTGGGTCCCTGTTCTGCACATACAGAGTCGACAAGTTCGGGGTCTGTTTGTCATCGGTAGGTCCACGATGTTATCTCCACGAGTCGGTTCTCTCTCTGTTTAATTGCTCGCGGTAATTTTCGTTCGGATGGTGCACTCGGTATACTGTCACTCGATGCTCTGTCCCTACCACCCGTCCTGAACATCTGGCACATTGAAATCTCCACCTAAGACTGTAACACGCTGAGGAAAGGAAAATGTATGTCCACATTTTCTCTCACTTGTTCGGCCACTAATGCTGCTGAGTCGCGAGGTCGGTAAAAGGAGCCAATTATCAACCTAGCTCGGCTGTTGAGTGTACCCTCCACCCACAATAGTTCACAGGAACCGTCCACCACTTCTACTTCACTACACAGGATAAACTACTACTAACAGCGACGAACCACTCCACCACCGGTTGCATGCACGCTATCCTTTCTAAAGCACCGTCTGTACCTATAACGATTGCAGCTTCGGCGCTTTCTATCAGCGCTTGACGTTCCGGTACTTTACCAACGCAGAGCTTCGACAGTTGACAATTACAATACCGATTGCCGCTTGGGTCCCCGCATGTCCTGACCTTGCCCCGCGCCCGTTGCCCTTTCCGTACTTGCCCAAGGGCCATCCAACCTAAACAGAACCGCCCAGCCCACGCCACACAACCCCTGCTACCCGTGTAGCCGCTTGTTGCGTATAGTGGACTCCACCTAAGACTATATAACATAACATGCCCTAAGGCATTCGCGGTGTACACCACCCTAAGGTGAGGTTAGGTTAGGTTAGGTGGACGTGGGTTAGGTTAAGGGTTACAGTTAGGTTAAGCGTCAAAGTTAGGTTAAGCGTTCGGACGTGAGGCGTCAGGTGGCCGCACCTACCTTTACGGCCGGACATCTTAGGTTAGAGGTTAGGTTAGGTTAAGGCGCCGAGAGGTCCGCGGTCAGGTTACGTTCACCTTCGGGCGCCACACGTAGGTTTCAAAGGTGTGTCGGTCGGTCGTCGGCAAGCCGCAAAAACTACAGACGACGTCGACCAAACCGCCGCACGACCGAGCAGGAGGCAGATATAAAACACACACACACACAAAAACAAAATTAAACACCACCCACCGGCCAAAGGGCACCAACAACCACAAACCCGAGCACCACGTCGACCAGAGGCAACCCGCCGCTCACGCGACATGGCTGGCAACTAAGGGGCAAACGGCAACGGCGCTTTCCGCACCGGGCCGGATGCACGTACGACAACACCGCTACCCGTACGCAGGCCTCCCATTGCACACAGCCGCTCTGTGTTTGAACATCATCAATGGCGCGCCCGCGGCTCGTCGCGGGCGCAGCCATAACGCCGCCACTTTTGCACCAACACATTCACGCACCGCAAAACAGCTCGCCGACACAGCACAGCCGACAAACAAAAACAACCCGCGAGACGGGGGCGACAACGACAACGATGACAACAACAACAGCAGCAAACAACTCGCACCAAGCGTCCAACAGGTAACAAACGGACAAGCACAGCCTCTGCTAACGGCCACGACGCCAGCGGCACACTGCTCCTTTCCCGCCACACTCGATTTCACAACGCACGCACGCGACCCCGTCAACGACACGACACGACACACGACGGGCTCCCTTCCCGCAACCTACACCTTTCCGCCACTACGCACAGCTCCACCCGACGCGCCCGTCGCAACGACACTACTGCACGCACTATCCACCCGCCTCCTCCTCTCCCCCCCCTTCCCGTACACAACAACACAGCCAAAAACAACACTCACGACCCAAACATACTAACGACATGGCACGTG